>NW_027168528.1:0-7500 GCF_036898095.1 Palaemon carinicauda | reverse complement strand
GGAGCGAGTATCCCTCGTGAAAGGGATATCGCGACATATCAGAGACGTATTCTAGACACGTCACATGGCAATCTACTACCTAAATAGAGATTCGTCTCGTAGGAGGAAGATTGACGAGATACGAATTCGGGAAGAAAAAGGGGGGAGCCGCTCCCAAGGCCTCCCAATCCCCCGATTCGTATGCGTGCCTGGCGCCAATCCTGGCGCCATCTGTATTCCTTTTTGCGTAGCTTAACAACTCGGTGTTTTTTCCTGTTTTTCTCGCAAATCTTGGATTTATTCAACTTTCATGGCTTCTCCGTCTTCGTTGCCTCGGATAAGTTGAGTATAGTGTCTGTTATGTATAAATGTAGGCTCTTGGTAAAATTTTGAGTGATTAATAGGATTAATCTTTGATACAAGAGCCGTAGCCTACCAGAGGTGTCCTGGACACTGTCACTCGCTAGGTATAAATTAGTTAGTCAGAGTGACATTCCTGGTTGTTTTGCTTAATAAATTTTAGCTATTTAGCTTTACATAGGATTTCCTTTCGTGCTTAGTATTATTTGGCGAAGTATTCGCCATTCTGGCCTACGCTAGGCCATGTAGCCTAGTCGTTTGGTCCTAGTACTTAATGCATGATTTTGGT
Organism: Palaemon carinicauda; assembly: GCF_036898095.1. Lineage (NCBI taxonomy): Eukaryota > Metazoa > Arthropoda > Malacostraca > Decapoda > Palaemonidae > Palaemon > Palaemon carinicauda. Next base: position 6,872 of record NW_027168528.1, on the reverse strand, counting down.
TTTTCCGAGTGTAATAAAAGTTTATTAAAGCTTTAGGGCTATATTTTATACATTTTAGACTGTGTGGAATATTTCCAAGATTGTATACGTGAGAGTTTCGGTGAATTAGGTAATCGATTCTCTTGGTGCCTAGGTTAATTGCTTATGGAGCCTTAGTATACTTTATTATTCTCCCCGGTTGCTTTCTTTTCTTCGGAGAAGGTATGCAATCCCTTTCCCTCTGTTTAAGCCTTGGGCTTATCCCTAAGTGGTTTTTCCGAATTTATTTTCGATAAAACTATACTAGGGTGTTACTGTACCTTCCTGTTCCAGCAGAGTCTGGTTCAAAGAGGGACAGAACAACAGAGTTTTTTAGTCTGAGTCTGTGTTGTCTGGCTTGGGCAGAGTTCCCCTCGCTGACCTAACACTTATAAAGGGAGCTTAGCTCCCTTAGGTCACTATCGAAGGTTTCTGTAGTATGATTCCTCCTTTTGTGATCGACCAGACTAAGTCCTGTTGCTGTTCTTGGGAGGATAAAATCTTCCCTTGGGAATAGCAACGCCTTCCTTGCTTTGGTGCTTTGGGAAGCTGGCAAGTATTGCTGGCCCTTTCCCTTAGATCTCCCTTAGGCTAAGACAGAGTTCTTGGCTGCGGGTGATCTGTCACTAAAGCAAGGTTGGCAGGACCCTTTTGTCCCTTCCCCCTCTATCTCCGTTATGGCCTTGCCATTACTGTACTGTACCTTGCCGGCCGGCAGAGCTGGCTGGCAGGGGTATTACTGTACTGTACGTCATTCTACTTCTGGACCTAGTATAGGTTGGGATATGGAATTGACTAAGGCCATTGCCGGCCGGCTGAGATGCTGGCCGGCAAGGGTCTTATGTTTTCGAGTGCTGCCCGGACCTCTCTTGGTCCCTCATCCATGCCTGCCGACAGAGCCGGACGGCATTGGTCAAGGAAGCCTGAATTAAGTTTCTCCCCTTCCTTATATGCACTCTTTCGGTTGCCGGGCTTGGGGGGTCGTGTACACTCTTATCCCCGGCATCCATTCTATTTTCTTCTAGTGCTGTACCTGTCCCGGCTGCCGGCCTATGAGGCAGACAGCCGGGCAGGTGTAGTCTTCTGGTTCTTTTGCTGCCGGCTGGCATCGGTCTTGTACCTTTGCCGGCCGGCTTATGTCAGTCCTTGTCTGCCGGTCACCAAGAGTGTGGCCGGCAGCTAGGTACTACCTTGTGTAGTTACTGGCCGGCAGTCATTGCCGGCCAACACTGGCTGTTGCTGGCCGGCAGCTACTGCCGCCGGCACAGGCATTTGAACCAGAAGGCTGCCGCCCTATAGCTGTTAAGTAGTATACTTTAAAGCTAATTGTGGTGTGTGCCGGCCGGCAAAAGGCAGGCCGGCACACATCCTCCTATACTGTACTAGTATTCTTCTGTATAGCATATACAGTAAGAAGAAAACTATAGTAAAGTTTAGGTACAGCACTGTATCTTCTAACACTACTTGTGTTTTCTTGCACAGCCCTTTGCTGTTGCCCTCAGACAGGAAGCAGAGTCTTCCCCGTCTATATATCCAGGATTTTAAATCATTGCCTAGGTGTGAGCTCCACCTGTTTCCTCTGGAAACCTTGCATTGAGTTACTCTAGTAGAGATAAACCAATTTGATTTTATTATCTGGAAAGCTGCAACAATGGGTTGTGAGGGAAACACAAGTGTGTGTCTTTCCTTTATGAATTGTTATGATGCTATACTATGCATATCTAGTGATACATAGTTCACTTGATACTCATGGAAATTTTTTCTCTTTACAGGAGGACCCTCCGAAGTGCGGAAATGTTTTCTGCAATGTCCGTAGCAAGGAACCTCTGCGGACATGAGTGTTGTAGGAGACACGCAGCATGCGCTGTCTCCAAGGATGATCTCCAGTATTGGGACCCTCAGGTATGTACTGTATGCACTAACCTGATTACTGAGGCTTTTGATTCCCCTAGAACGGCGGAATCAAGGGATATAGCTAGGGAAAAGCTCCGTACTTGGGTAAGGGGCTTCAAGAAGAACACCTCTGGCCCTTATCTTCCTAGTGAGAAGATGAGGGCGTATCTTTTTCCCCAGGCATCAGCTGAAGCAGTGATTCCCCCAGCCTCAAGAGGAGATCCCCCAAGACCTAGTCCAGGTGGACGAGGAAGTCGCAGATGCGATGCAAGACATCCAGTGTGTGACAGGATGTCTGATGTGGACGAAGGTTTGGAAGAAGACCTCCTGGCAGAAGGTCAGGATCAAGTTCAAACCCCGGATGTCGCAGAGGATGGGGTCGACGAGGTGTCGGCTACTCGGTTCAGATGCCGGAGCCCATCCCTCAACATCCGCTGGTCTCCCAGTAGAAATGGGGACAGGCCCTCTCTTCGATTGTTGGAATGATCCAACAAATGCAGAAGGAGAATCAGGAGAAGGCGGCTGCAATGGAACTGCGTATGCAGTCCCTAGCAGAATCACATGGGCCCCGGAAAAGGCTCAATGTGAAAGACCTTCCCATATGCTCAGATGCTAACCCATGGAGGTATGCTGAGCACATGCCAATGACGACTGGTAAGATCGTCATTTCGGATAAGCTGGGGTTCAGTTCTCCTAGAGGAGGTAGAATTCTGGCCCAGCAAGGCATCATATCTGGACTGCTATGTCCGGCTGAGAAAAGAACCAGCTTCAAGGGAGGAGACAGAGCCGAAAGAGGTCATTATTATGGACCATGGCTAAGGCTCAAGCCCTACTTTCATCCTCGATGAAAGAGAGGGGCTTCTCGAATTCGAAGGTAGCAGCATTGAGCAAGAAGCTCCCTTCTTTTTGTGTCCTCTTCTGATAGAGCCTTCCCTTTTTACAAAAAGGGTTTGCGGCTGTCCTAAAGGCAATCGAGGCCGGCAAGCCTTGCCCCTCCCTGGAGGAGTGTAAACCCTTGTCGCTGGCTCTGCCTATGGACCACAAGGACTGGAAGGATGTCCCATCTGACATTCTCAGTGGGAAAGTTGGAGGCTGATATTGCGGACGGCAATTCGGCGAGGACCTCCCCAAGTTGTCCGAATTTCTTTTACGAAGAGAGTTCGAGACAAAAGAAAGACTGGCTGCCTCAGTGTCTCATCAGACTACTCTTGAGACGATGGCAAGTGACCCTAAGGTCCATGAAATGTTCATGGTTGTGGCTAAGTCTCACCTAGCCACAGTGACGAAGGACCCTTTATGGCTTCGTCAAGGCAAGGAGAGCTTGCAGGGAGTTCGTGTTCACCGGGGCTTCGGTGAGACACGAGCCAAGGAAGTTAATATCCTCCAACATTTGGGGAAAAGACCTTTCCCTACCGATGTGGTCAAAGAGGTTGTTGATAAGGCCGCCGTGGAGAATAGAAACCTTCTCCAGAAGTGGGGCCTGGCTATCAAAAGAAAATCTTCCCCGGATGAGGGTCCTCAACCAAAGAGGAAGAATATGAGGACTAGGCTACCGTCTCGGCCAGCCAAGCCTTATAGACAGCAACAGCAACTGCAATTGCCTTTGCCTCCAGTGCCCCAGATGGTGGCACAAACCCCGACTACTTTTCAGTGGGTACCCAGGCTGTGCCAGGTCAGTCAACCACATTCACCCCAACGTTCGAAGGACAGTCTTCTTCCTTTCGTGCAAAGCCTAGAGGAGCAGCCAGAGGCTCGTCTAGGCGCCCCTCAAGGGGAAGGGGATTCAGAGGTGGTCGTGGTCAGGGAGGCAAGACCTCAGGACGGCAGTCCAAGTGAAACGATACCGGTAGGAGGGGAGACTAATGAAATTTTGGGATCGCTGGACCTTCGATCCCTGGGCCCAAAGCCTACTCAAGAATGGACTGGGTTGAGCTGGTACAGCACTCCACCCCCATGCCTTCGGTTTTTCCAACACTCCACCCCCATTTTGGAGGAGTACGTTCAAGAACTGTTGGAGAAAAATTGTGATCCGAAAGGTGAAGTCCATCAAATTCCAAGGGAGGCTGTTTTGTGTTCCCAAGAAAGACTCGGAAAAGCTCAGAGTCATTCTGGACTTGTCACCACTCAACAAGTTCATAGTGAATTGCAAATTCAAGATGCTAACACTGCAACACATAAGGACCTTACTGCCCAAGAGGGCATACTCAGTCTCTATAGACTTGTCAGACGCCTATTGGCACATCCCAATCAGCCGTCGACTCTCCCCCTACCTAGGGTTCAGGCTACAACGGAAACTGTACGCCTTCAGAGCCATGCCATTCGGGCTAAACATAGCCCCAAGGATTTTCACGAAGCTTGCGAGCGCAGCTCTCAAACAATTACGCCTAAAGGGAATTCAGGTAGTAGCCTACCTGGACGACTGGCTGGTGTGGGCAGCATCCGAGACCGAATGCTTACAAGCTTCCAGTCAGGTGATCCAGTTCCTAGAGTACCTAGGCTTCAAGATCAACAAGAAAAAGTCTCGACTTTCTCCATCCCAAAAGTTCCAGTGGCTGGGAATCCACTGGGACCTTTTGTCACACAGTTTCTTCCATCCCAATGAAGAAAAGGAAGGAGATAGCGGGCTCTGTCAAGAGACTTCTAGATTCCAAAAGGATATCAAGACGCGAACAGGAGAGGGTACTAGGCTCTCTCCAGTTTGCTTCAGTGACAGACCCAGTGCTAAGAGCACAGCTAAAGGATGCAACCGGAGTTTGGAGAAGGTATGCATCAAACGCGCGAAGAGACCTGAGAAGACCAGTGCCGGCTTCGGCTACGTACTCTTCTCAGACCTTGGTCCCAAGCCAGACATCTAAAGAAGTCGGTTCTTCTTCAGCCACCTCCCCCGTCGATGACGATTCACTCAGACGCCTCAAAGGAGGATGGGGAGGTCACTCTCATCGGAAAAAAGTCCAGGGGACTTGGTCCAAGCTATTCAGGACCTTTCATATAAACTTTCTAGAAGCTATGGCAGTGCTCCTTACCTTAAAGAAAGTCTCCCCGCGTCACTCGATCCACATAAGATATGGTGACAGACAGCGAGGTGGTTGTGAGATGCTTGAATCGACAAGGGTCGAGGTCACCACCTCTCAACCAAGTGATGTTAGCCCATTTCGATTGGCAGAAAAAGAAGAAGTGGTACCTGTCGGCAGTTCACCTTCAAGGAGTCCGCAATGTGACAGCGGACGCTCTATCCAGGTTCACACCGATAGAGTCGGAATGGTCCTTAGACGCAGGATCATTTTCCTTCATTCTGAATCAAGTCCCAGAACTGCAAATAGACCTCTTTGCGACGAAAGACAACAAGAAGTTGCCCCTGTACGTGTCCCCGTACGAGGACCCCTTAGCGGAAGCAGTGGACGCAATGTCCCTCGACTGGAACAGGTGGGTCCAGGATTTATCTGTTCCCTCCTCACAACCTTCTGTTGAGGGTCCTCAACAAACTGAGATCCTTCAAGGGGGTAGCGGCAATAGTGGCCCACAAGTGGGCGAACAGTATGTGGTTCCCCTTGGCGTTGGAACTACAGATGAAGTTCGTGCCGCTACCACATCGAGTTCTGACCCAGCGAGTCCAGAAGTCGACTGTCTGCGCTTCATTACAGAAAACCCAGACCCTGCAGCTCATGATTTTCTCGCCCTAGCGGTGAGAAAGCGTTTCGGGATTTCGAGAGCTAGCATAGACTTCCTAGAGGAATACAAGTGCAAATCGACTAGAAGGCAATATGAGTCATCTTGGAGAAAGTGGGTGGCCTTTGTAAAGGCAAAGAATCCGCAGGAGATCTCAACAGACTTCTGCTTATCTTTCTTCATCCACCTCCATGGCCAAGGATTGGCAGCTAACACGATTTCAGTATGTAAATCGGCTTTGATGAGACCCATTTTATTTGCCTTCCAGATCGACCTAGGTAACGAGATCTTTAATAAAGTTCCGAAAGCCTGCGCTAGGCTCAGACCTTCAGCACCTCCAAAGCCCATTTCATGGTCCTTTAGACAAAGTTCTTCATTTCGCCTCCCTGTTGAGCAATGAAGAATGTGCGTTCAAAGGATTTAACGCAAAAAGTTATTTTCCTATTTGCACTCGCGTCCGGGCCAGGGTTAGTGAGATCGTAGCCCTCTCGAGAGAGGCAGGTCGTGTTCAGTTCCTGGATTGGGGGGGAGCTGAACCTGTTTCCGGATCCTACGTTTCTCGCCAAGAATGAGTTAACCCCCCAACAGGTGGGGTCCCCTGGAGAATCTGCCCTCTGAAAGAAGATGCATCTCTATGTCCAGTAGAATGCCTAAAGGTCTATCTTCGTAGAACTTCAGACTTCAAGGGTAGTCAACTATTCAGGGGAGAAACATCAGGCTCAAATTTATCTCTGAATCAACTCAGAGCGAAAATGACATATTTTATTCGCAGAGCGGATCCTGACAGTACACCCGCAGGTCACGATCCGAGGAAAGTTGCCCTCATCCCTAAATTTCTTTAATTGTATGGATTTTGAAACATCTCCGTTCATACACGGGCTGGAAATCTTCCAGGGTGTTCTTTCGCCACTATGCGAAGCAAGTAGAGGAACTTAAGAGATCTGTGGTAGCAGTGGGTCGTGAGTTAACCCTACTGTTTAACTCTGCGAGGAACAGTGGTCTTAATTGGGACGATTAAGTCCAGGAGTGAAGTGTGTAGGTACATACTGTACTACAAACTAATAATGAGGGCACCAAGTGCCCATATAGACTGTTCCTTCCTTCAAAGGTGAACCTTAGCATAAGTTCAGACATGTGTGCCAAGCGTTTCTAAAGCTAATGTGATTGATTTGTAATACAGATTTTTTATGACTTGATACCTTGGTATCTCATTAAAGTGGTGTTTTAATGGTTTTTCTTTCAGATAAACAAGTTCTGTTTACTATCATACTTATGCTTAAAGTTTGGGTTATCCC
>NW_027168527.1:325000-328152 GCF_036898095.1 Palaemon carinicauda | reverse complement strand
ATTACATGTGCGTTCTAGAACGACCCTCCCTTTTTAATGAGCTAACTTTCGTATTGAAGCACTTTAGATTGTAGCGTACTGTAGCTTACGTAATAATAATAATAATAATAATAATAATAATAATAATAATAATAATAATAATAATAATAATAATAATAATAATAATAATAATAATAATAATAATAATTATAATAATAATAACAACAAAAATAAGATAATAATAATAATAATAATAATAATAATAATAATAATAATAATAATAATAATAATAATAATAATATCAACAATGAAAACAACAACAACAACAACAACAACAACAACAACAACAACAACAACAATAATAATAATAATAATAATAATAATAATAATAATAATAATAATAATAATAATAATAATAATAATAATATCAACAACAACAACAACAATAATAATAATAATAATAATAATAATAATAATAATAATAATAATAATAATAATAATAATAACAGCATTCATTCTCATTGCAAGTTTTTTGTTATATTGTTGAATTTTACTAATAAATGTGTACCTTTATCTGATTCCTACGAAATGTTTTGAACTTTTAAGGTTTACACAGGTCAAGATAGATGTTGAATGGTGATACAGAAAGGCCATGAGATCAAACATAGAGCCAAAATTTTAGCATAATCCTTGGGAGTTCTGGGTAACTTCACATGAATCAGAATCATAAATTATTTCGATGCGAAGACAAAATGGTATTTGTGTCCCCCTAGGTACAGGGATAAAGCATCCAACCTGTTGTCTATTTACCTCTCTATTCATAAAGTATGAATTAATTCAGTGTGTCTTTAGATTACTTAATATAATTCTTATGTATCTATCTATTCACTAACGAAGCATGTATATGTCATTACACGTGGGGTAAGAGAATTTTCTGTTTTATATAGAATTCACAATTGTCGATTGATCTATCTGTCTATTTATGTATATACCTATTTATATATTGGAATTAATTCAGTACTTCTGCAGTAAGAGGATTTGAATTTTATTAGAATCCTGCATTGTCAATCTTTGTATCTATTCATAAAATATGAATTGAGGACAGCATTACGTAAGATAATTTAATTCAATTTTTATATAGAATCAGTGTGTTATAATATTTTGCAGCTGGAGAGATATTCTATAATATAGTATCGGTTGCTATGAGAATTTAGAAGTTCGCTGAGTTATAAAGTTTTTGGGTAAAACTTTCCCGACAGCCCAATATTTGTGCCTCAGTAGGGACTGAAAACGTTTCTTTGTGGATGAATTGAATTAGGTTTCAAAAAAATCATAAAACATCGCAAAGGAAGAACAATAATGCTCTAAATCATTTCTAAGCGTAGTGAAATCTGTTCATTTTTATTATTATAATTATTATCACTACTCGCTAATCTGCAATCCTAGTTGGAAACGCAGGATGCAATAAGGCCAACGACTCCAACAGAAAAAATTGCCCGTAGAAAAAGGAAATTACGATATAAATAGACTACAAGAGAAGTAATTGATAATTATTACAAAATATTTTAAGAACAGTAACTACATTAAAATAAATCTTTCATAAATAAAATATAAAATCTTCGGAAAATTGAGAGGAAGACAAAGTGTACCCGAGCGAATACTCAAGCAAGAGAACTCTATCTAAAGACAGTGGAAAACCATAGTACAGAGGCTATGGCACTAACCAAGAATAGAGAACAATGGTTTGATTTTGGGGTGCCCTTTTACGCCATTATAATTATTTTCTTTTATAATGTTAACATTACGATGGCCTTTGAATAAATATTTGTTTTTATTACGATTAGTTAAAAAAGTATGGAATTTAATAGTCTATTATTCTTAATTAATTACTCTTCATTCGAAAATATAATGGATTTGATGTAAGTCTTTTGAGAGTAAGGCACTTCAGAGAAATTCTGCTCAGTTTATCTTTACAAACCCACACAGCCAAATCTCTGTTCGGTCATATAAAGACTTTTATTTTAAGATTAATGTAAACACAACACTCGTAGATTCATTATATATGATACTCAGGTTATTTTGTTTTTTATACAGTAACAATTTCTCACAGGGTGTTATGTAAGTCCTTTTAGAAACGGTAGTTCGTTAAGAGTTAATTTCCTCAAAATGACAGAAGCGAAGTTAACCGTTAGGAATTCCTCTCGAATACTAAGTAAACTTTATTCTTGACCTTTGCCCACATGTAAATGAAGGTTGAGCAATTGTATTATTGTATTTTATTCAGCCATTTCAAAAAGACAAAAGTATATGAGAGTATGATAGATGCAAACAAATCGTTATGTTCAAGTATGTTAGAAATGCAGGTACACACAAACAAACAATGTATATATATATATATATATATATATAAAATATATATATATATATATATATATTTATATATATATATATATATATATACATATATATAATATATATATATAATTATATATATATATATATATATATGTGTGTGTGTGTGTGTGTATTTATATATATATAATATATATATATATGAATTTATATATATATATATATATATATGCAGGAGAACCACAGAGAAAATGAACTTACGAAATATACGATTAAGCCTTGACTAGTTTCAAGATACTCGAAACTAGTCAGGATTTAATCGTATATTTCGTATTTTCATTTCCCCCGTGGTTCTTCTGCATCTGAGCAACACGTTTTCCTGTGATTTTTACGCATATATATATATATATATATATATATATATATTATTAGAAAGTCTAGATCAGCCTTGTTTTTCTAGGTTTAATTATAGTTTTTAAGAATCATTTTGTGGCAGAATAGCCTTTGTTTTGTATTTGTTTATGTTATCTTTTGAAATTTAAGTGTTTAAGTGTAAAGTGCTTAATTTAACAATTCTCAGTGCGGTTAGGCGCCTCCTCCCCGGTTGTTTATATTATCGAACTATCGTTTTAACGATGGGTTTTTTTTTTACATACGAGTGTATATGAACGCGACTTGATGTCTGGGACGTTGGTGCTCGGACAGAATTCAGTTCGGGCTTGAGCACTCTCCTGATAATATACCTTGAGCAGCATAGTGATTTGGACTCTGGATGACGATTGTTTGGCAACTTATTTGGGACGATTCTTTGGATTACGCTT
>NW_027168527.1:302500-320000 GCF_036898095.1 Palaemon carinicauda | reverse complement strand
CACATGTCTGCACTTATGCTAGGTTCACCTTCAGAAATAGAACAGTCTACATGGGCAACACAGTGCCCTCACTTAGTTTGTAGTACAGTATGTAACTACACACTCAACCTGGAATTAATCGTCCCAATTAAGACCACTGTTCCTCGTAGAGTTAAACAGTAGGGTTAACACCGCGACCCAGTGCTACCACAGATCTCTTTAGTTCCTCTACTTGCTTCGCATAGTGGCGAAAGAACACTCTGGAAGACTTCCAGCCAGTGTATGAACGAAGATGTTCAAAATCCATACGATTAAAGAAATTTAAGGATGAGGCAACTTTCCTCGGATCGTGACCTGCGGGTGTATTGTCAGGATCTGCTCTGCGAATAAAATATGTGATTTTCGCTCTGAGTTGATTCAGAGATAAATTTGAGCCTGATGTTTCTCCCTTGAATAGTTGACCACCCTTGAAGTCTGAAGTTCTATGAAGATAGACCTTTAGGCATTCTACTGGACATAGAGATGCATCTTCATTCAGAGGGCAGATTCTCCAGGGACCCCACCTGTTGGTGGGTAACTCATTCTTGGCGAGAAAAGTAGGATCCGGAAACAGGTTCAGTTCTCCCCTATCCAGGAACGGAACACGACCTGCCTCTCTCGAGAGGGCTACAATCTCACTAACCCTGGCCCCGGATGCGAGTGCTAAATAGGAAAATAACCTTTTGTGTCAAATCCTTTAACGCACACTCTTCATTGCTCAACAGAGAAGCGAAATGAAGAACTTGTCTAAAGACCATGAAATGGGCTTTGGAGGTGCTGAAGGTCTGAGCCTAGCACAGGCTTTCGGGACTTTATTAAAGATCTCGTTACCTAGGTCGACCTGGAAGGCATATAGAATGGGTCTTGTCAAAGCAGACTTACACGCTGAAATCGTGTTAGCTGCCAATCCTTGACCATGGAGGTGGAGAAGAAAGATAAGCAGAAATCTGTCAAGATCTCTTGTGGATTCTTCGCCTTGACAAAAGGCCACCCATTTTCTCCAAGATGACTCATATAGCCTTCTATTAGATTTGCAATTATATTCCTCACGGAAGTCTATGCTGGCTTTCGAAATCCCGAAACGCTTTCTCACCGCTAGGGAGAGAAAATCGTGAGCTGCAGGGTCCGGGTTTTCTGTAATGAAGAGCAGACAGTTGACTTCTGGACTCGCTGGATCAGAACTGTATCTGGTAGCGGTACAAACTTCAGCTACAGTTCCAATGCCAGGGGGAACCACACGCTGTTCGGCCACTTGTGGGCCACTATTGCCGCTACCCTTTGAAGGATCTCAGTTTGTTGAGGACCCTCAACAAAAGGTTGTGAGGAGGGAACAGATAAATCTTGGACCATCTGTTCCAGTCGAGGGACATCGCGTCCACTGCTTCCGCTAAGGGGTCCTCGTACGGGGCACTGTCATGGGTAGATAGAATAATATAGGAAAGAATGTTAAAACACGTGATTTTTCTACTCTTAGAGAAGCAGAGAGAGAGAGAGAGATAAGGTCCCGCTATTGTTTATTGAAGCTGCCATCGTCAAGGTATGTGCCTAGGTTGGAGGTCTTTGAGCACAACGAACCCCTGTCTATAGAGGACCAAGGAACCTGTAGAGAATAAGTGTGTTTGTCGCCGAAAAGAAGTACATTAGCCGAAGGAGTCAACATTATGGAATTTGATTACACCAGCAGAGCGTTCGTCTAGGTGTTATCAGCGGTTTCAAGGAACACCAAAGAGGATGAAGAAACGAGAAAATTTCCTTATATGGACCTGTCCATAGTTAACCCCTCCCATACAGGGATATATAAACTTCCACGCGATCAAGAGAGAGAGGACAGTACGAAAAAGAGACGAGGAAGAAACCTAAGAAAGAAAGAGAGAGAGAGGGCGAACAAGCTGAGTGAAGAAGAGAAGGCGTAAGGACGAGAATGCAGACGTAACCAGCTTTGTCCGAGATGTCCTAACGAGTTGCCTCCCGCCCTCATTACCCCCGACGAGCCGCCAGACCTGAAAACATCTCCGTTCCTGTCAACCGTCGAGAGCTGCTGCGAAGAGTAGTATATTCTTTTTGTATTATTTATCTACCATCTTGACTGTTCCCCTATTTGCTGGAATGTAGTTTAATCAAATGATTCTCTTTGTTTAGTTCAGTGCTTCCTAAGTACTCAATCAAGAAACATTCACCTTTGACTAGTTGTAAATAAAATTATGTTTTCTTTTGCGAGTTTTCTTTCTATATTTCCTATTGTCTCTAATTGGTTGTAGTTGAAAAGTCCCCATTTCGTTAATTAATTCAACAGAATCTGGTTCGATCCCCACGAGGATCGTAACAGTTGGCGACCTTTGCCAGAATTTTCGACTACATAACCAATTGAAACAGGGAGAATATAGAAAGAAACAGAATGAGTGCGATTACGAGAGATTTGATAGATTCAGGTAAACTTCTTGGTCTAGATGGCGATGATCTCTGTGATTATGTTATTAAGAGAGAACAGGAAACGTTTGAGAGAGATGAAAGAGCAGCTGAAAGAGAAGAAAATGAAAGAAAGCGAGAAGAAAATGAAAGACAGCGTAAGCATGAGTTAGAAATGGCTCGTTTAAGACAAACTCTTCATAACAGTCGGTCAGGTAGCAGATCAGGGAGCAATTCATCTTTAAATAGTGACACTGATAGTTTAGATATGAGTGCAGTGCTTAAACTTATACCGAAATTTGATGAGGAAGATGTTACGAAATATTTTATGTCTTTTGAAAAGTTAATGAACAGAGTAGGTGCTCCTAAAAGACAGTGGACTTTGTATTTACAATCAGTTTTAAGTGGTAAAGCACATTCTGTGTATAGTTGTTTGTCTGAGGATGAAAGTGAAGATTATGAAACTGTGAAAGAAACCGTACTTAGTGCATACAGATTGGTACCAGAGGCGTACCGTAAGAAGTTTAGAAGTTTGAAGAGAGATGATACTAGTACTTATGTAGATTACGGAAAGAAGTTAGAAAGATCCTTTTGTGATTGGCTGACTTCCGCTGAAGTCGATAATTTTGAAGATCTCAAGAACTTAGTTTTGTTAGAAAGTTTCAAAGATAACATATCTCCAGACATCAAATTATATATAGAAGATAGGAGTGAAACATCTTTTGCCGGTGCTACGAGATTAGCAGATGAGTATAGTCTCACAAATGGTTTAAGTGGCAGTAAAAAGAAAAACGATCTTTTGTCAAGTAAGGCACAACATAGTAAAAGTAGTTCTAGCAATAACGATAATAGGAACAGGGATTATTATCATTATTATTGTTACACGTGTGGGAAGGAAGGTCATATTTCTCGGTAATGTAGGAGCCAATGGGCAGTCAGTAATTCAGAGGTCATTTGTTACAATTGTAATAAGAAAGGTCATATAGCTAGGAATTGCACAGTAGAAAGTACGAATGTGAAAAAACCTGTGTCACTAGTTAATAATCTTTCTTCAGGAAGGAATAATCTCTTGAAAGAAACGAGGAAACATTATGGTGAATTTTTGTCTGAAGGTTTAATTTCTTCTCTTAAAGGAGGTGATTCGAGGGAAGTAGTTTTGCTTAGAGATACGGGAGCGGCCGTATCACTCGTTAGGAGAGAGAGTGTACCAAGGAATGTAATAATCAGCATGAAAGAAAAAGTTATGCTAGGTGGGTTTCCGAACACTTGTGTAGTTTGTCCTTTGTTAAAGATGAAATTGGAAAGTCAGTTAGTAACAGGAAATGTAAAACTAGCAGTCGTGGATACTTTGCCCGTAGACGGCGTTGACATTATTGTTGGCAATGATTTAACTACCTCCAAGTGTGTGAATCCTATTTTGAGTGAAATTCAAGTGCCTGAGATGATAGTAACCAGGTCAGGATTAGATACAGATATTGACTACGGTCATAGGTTGTTCGAGGATTCGAACGTAGGTAATAGAGGCAGTGATGATGAGCTTAGCATAAGTGTAGCTGAGGAAACTGACTTTACAAATGTTGATGATGTGAACAGAGATGATGATGAAGCTGTGGAAAGAAGTGATGTACAGATTAGTGTTTCAGAAACTAGCTTATTGAGTAAGGATGAACTAGTTAGGATACAGAGGGAAGATGAAACACTAACTAGAATTTTTTAATGTGAATTGGATGATGAACCTGAAAATGTTTGTAAGGAAACATTTAGTTTAAAAGACGAACTTTTGTGTTGCTATGTTCGTCCTAAGACAGGTAGCAAAGAGGAGGTCATAGAGCAATTAGTAACTCCTAGGAAACTTCGTGAATCAATTTTGAAATTAGCACATGATGAACAAGGACATTTAGGAGTAAATAAAACATTCAAGTGTATAACTAAAACGTACTTTTGGCCTAAAATGAAAAGTGATGTGAAGAGATATGTTTTAAGTTGTCACGAATGTCAAATGGCTGGCAAACCTAATCAAGTAATTCCCCGGGCACCGTTATGTAATATCCCATCGGTAGGAGAACCTTTTCAGAATGTCGTAATTGATATCGTAGGCCCTTTGCCCAGGAGTATGGGAGGGAATATCTATCTATTAACAATCATTGATAGACTAACACGATATCCAGAAGCAATCCCAGTAAGAAGTTGCAATGCAAAAACTGTAGTTAAACGCTTGCTGAACTATTTCTCTAAATTTGGACTTCCTTGCGTTATACAGAGTGATAATGGTAGCAATTTTGTATCAAAGTATTTCGGAGATAAAATGAAAGAGTTAGGGATTAAACTTGTAACTTCCACCCCCTACCACCCTGAATCACAAGGAATTGTTGAACGTTTTCATCAAACGTTGAAAAGTTGCTTAAGGAAGTTGTGTAATAATTTTGAGCATGATTGGGAAGAAAAGTTACCTTTTGTCTTGTTGGCTTTACGATTAACTCCTAATGACACCACGGGATTTAGTCCCTTTGATTTGTTGTTCGGTCACACCGCTGAAGGACCTTTAGAAATTCTAAAGTGTAAGTTAATGCAAGGAGAAGGTAGAAAGGATTACATACAGAATATCGAAAATCACAAAGAGAATTTAAGGAAAGCCTGGCAGATGGCAAAAGAAAATGAGAGCAACCGTCAAGGGGAAACTAAAAGAAAATACGATCTTAAGGCTAAAGACAGAATTTTCCATGTGGGTGATAAAGTCTTAGTATTAGTCCAGAAAGAAGGTCCCTCATTATCTTATAAGTTCGAAGGTCCATTTCCTATCATAGAAAAAAGGGGAAATTTGAATTACTTAATTGATATGGGTAAGCGTAGAGCTAAGTGGTTGCACATCAACTTGCTAAAGAAATATAATGAACGTCCAATGCCAGTTGTAACAGTGTCGCAGAGAGAAATTTCTTTTGAGAAAAACTCTGATGTTCTTAATAATTTCACGTTGTTTAATTCTAGCTTAGAGGAAGAAAAAACAAGGGAATTATTCAATGTGTTTTCAAATTATCCGGAAACTGTTAGTGATAAATTGGGTTTGACTAATCTTTTAGAACACGATATTGAGTTGCAGGACACAAAACCCATTAGACAAAGCCCTTATCGTCTAAGCCCAGAAAAAACAAATTCAGTTCGACAGGAAATTAATTATATGCTAGACAATGGTTTGATTGTTCCCAGCGAAAGTGACTGGTGTTCTCCAATAGTTCTTGTCAAGAAGGAAGATAGATCATATAGGCTGTGTATTGATTTTAGAAAAGTGAATAGTGTTACGAAACAAAGTAATTTTCCTCTCCCCAGGATAGAAGATTGTTTAGATAAAATAGGAAATGCTAAGTTTATTTCTAAACTTGATTTGGCCAAAGGTTATTGGCAAGTACCTTTAAGTAGTCGAGCACAGAAAATATCTGCTTTCATAACACCTTTCGGTAGTTATGAACCCAAAGTTATGGCTTTTGGTCTACGAAATGCAGCGAGTACTTTTCAAAGATTAATGAATAGAGTTTTAAATGGAATTGATAACTGTGTTGTGTATTTGGATGATCTTGTAATATTTTCAGATACGTGGGAGCAACATTTACGCATTTTAGCTAAAGTATTGTCAGCACTTGAAAAAGCAAAACTTGTTTTAAATCTGAAGAAATGTGAATTCGGAAAAACCTCGATCACATATTTGGGTCATAAGGTAGGTCTAGGTAAGATTTGTCCAAAAGATGGGAACATAGAAGCTATCATCAACTTCCCAATTCCTACCAGTAAAAAACAGGCAATGATATTCATCGGAATGATTTCATATTTCCGCCGATTTGTTCCTAATTTTTTCAGAAATAAGTGCTCCAATAACTAATCTTTTCAAGAAAGGACGAAGTTTTGTATTTGATAATGACTGCATCGAAGCTTTCAATAAGTTAAAGGCCATAATGATTCACGAGCCTGTACTAATGTTGCCCGATTTTAGCAAGGAATTTAATTTAGCGATAGATGCAAGTGACATTGGAATAGGAGGAGTTCTGTTGCAAGAAGTGAATGGGATCAAGCACCCTGTGGCTTATTATTCGAAGAAGTTAAATAAAGCACAGCAGAACTATTCAACTATTGAGAAGGAATTGTTTAGTTTAGTATCAACTTTACAACATTTTGAGATTTATGTACGTAGTGGTCATGTTTTAACTGTGTATACTGATCACAACCCATCAGTTTACTTAGATAGGTTTAAGAATAAGAATAAACGTCTCATGCGTTGGAGTTTGGGATTAAAAGACTATAATTTAAAGATAGTTCATATAAAGGGAAAGAATAATGTAATAGCCGACAGTCTTTCTAGAGACTTTTCAGAATGATATGGACGTTTGTTTCCTTTCTGTTTTTGTTTTTTCTTCTATCAACACGTAAGAGTGTGTTTTGCTTTTGGTTACATGATACGAGAGTAATGAAGTAATTGTCTCTCAGTTTAGGGATAAGTGATTTTCTCCTTTGATAGCTTTGTTTAAAAAAAAGATAAAATCAGTAGATTTTCTTTTTTTTTTTCTTTTAGGGGGACGTGTCATGGGTAGATAGAATAATATAGGAAAGAATGTTAAAACACGTGATTTTTCTACTCTTAGAGAAGCAGAGAGAGAGAGAGAGATAAGGTCCCGCTATTGTTTATTGAAGCTGCCATCGTCAAGTTATGTGCCTAGGTTGGAGGTCTTTGAGCACAACGAGCCCCTGTCTATAGAGGACCAAGGAACCTGTAGAGAATAAGTGTGTTTGTCGCCGAAAAGAAGTACATTAGCCGAAGGAGTTAACATTATGGAATCTGATTACACCAGCAGAGCGTTCGTCTAGATGTTATCAGCGGTTTCAAGGAACACCAATGAGGATGAAGAAACGAGAAAATTTCCTTATATGGACCTGTCCATAGTTAACCCCTCCCATACAGGGATATATAAACTTCCACGCGATCAAGAGAGAGAGGACAGTACGAAAAACAGACGAGGAAGAAACCCAAGAAAGAAAGAGAGAGAGGGCGAACAAGCTGAGTGAAGAAGAGAAGGCGTAAGGACGAGAATGCAGACGTAACCAGCTTTGTCCGAGATGTCCTAACGAGTTGCCTCCCGCGCTCATTACCCCCGACGAGCCGCCAGACCTGAAAACATCTCCGTTCCTGTCAACCGTCGAGAGCTGCTGCGAAGAGTAGTATATTCTTTTTGTATTATTTATCTACCATCTTGACTGTTCCCCTATTTGCTGGAGTGTAGTTTAATCAAATGATTCTCTTTGTTTAGTTCAGTGCTTCCTAAGTACTCAATCAAGAAACATTCACCTTTGACTAGTTGTAAATAAAATTATGTTTTCTTTTGCGAGTTTTCTTTCTATATTTCCTATTGTCTCTAATTGGTTGTAGTTGAAAAGTCCCCATTTCGTTAATTAATTCAACAGAATCTGGTTCGATCCCCACGAGGATCGTAACAGTTGGCGACCTTTACCAGAATTTTCGACTACATAACCAATTGAAACAGGGAGAATATAGAAAGAAACAGAATGAGTGCGATTACGAGAGATTTGATAGATTCAGGTAAACTTCTTGGTCTAGATGGCGATGATCTCTGTGATTATGTTATTAAGAGAGAACAGGAAACGTTTGAGAGAGATGAAAGAGCAGCTGAAAGAGAAGAAAATGAAAGAAAGCGAGAAGAAAATGAAAGACAGCGTAAGCATGAGTTAGAAATGGCTCGTTTAAGACAAACTCTTCATAACAGTCGGTCAGGTAGCAGATCAGGGAGCAATTCATCTTTAAATAGTGACACTGATAGTTTAGATATGAGTGCAGTGCTTAAACTTATACCGAAATTTGATGAGGAAGATGTTACGAAATATTTTATGTCTTTTGAAAAGTTAATGAACAGAGTAGGTGCTCCTAAAAGAAAGTGGACTTTGTATTTACAATCAGTTTTAAGTGGTAAAGCACATTCTGTGTATAGTTGTTTGTCTGAGGATGAAAGTGAAGATTATGAGACTGTGAAAGAAACCGTACTTAGTGCATACAGATTGGTACCAGAGGCGTACCGTAAGAAGTTTAGAAGTTTGAAGAGAGATGATACTAGTACTTATGTAGATTACGGAAAGAAGTTAGAAAGATCCTTTTGTGATTGGTTGACTTCCGCTGAAGTCGATAATTTTGAAGATCTCAAGAACTTAGTTTTGTTAGAAAGTTTCAAAGATAACATATCTCCAGACATCAAATTATATATAGAAGATAGGCGTGAAACATCTTTTGCCGGTGCTACGAGATTAGCAGATGAGTATAGTCTCACAAATGGTTTAAGTGGCAGTAAAAAGAAAAACGATCTTTTGTCAAGTAAGGCAAAACATAGTAAAAGTAGTTCTAGCAATAACGATAATAGGAACAGGGATTATTATCATTATTATTATTACACGTGTGGGAAGGAAGGTCATATTTCTCGGTAATGTAGGAGCCAATGGGCAGTCAGTAATTCAGAGGTCATTTGTTACAATTGTAATAAGAAAGGTCATATAGCTAGGAATTGCACAGTAGAAAGTACGAATGTGAAAAAACCTGTGTCACTAGTTAATAATCTTTCTTCAGGAAGGAATAATCTCTTGAAAGAAACGAGGAAACATTATGGTGAATTTTTGTCTGAAGGTTTAATTTCTTCTCTTAAAGGAGGTGATTCGAGGGAAGTAGTTTTGCTTAGAGATACGGGAGCGGCCGTATCACTTGTTAGGAGAGAGAGTGTACCAAGGAATGTAATAATCAGCATGAAAGAAAAAGTTATGCTAGGTGGGTTTCCGAACACTTGTGTAGTTTGTCCTTTGTTAGAGATGAAATTGGAAAGTCAGTTAGTAACAGGAGATGTAAAACTAGCAGTCGTGGATACTTTGCCCGTAGACGGCGTTGACATTATTGTTGGCAATGATTTAACTACCTCCAAGTGTGTGAATCCTATTTTGAGTGAAATTCAAGTGCCTGAGATGATAGTAACCAGGTCAGGATTAGATACAGATATTGACTACGGTCATAGGTTGTTCGAGGATTCGAACGTAGGTAATAGAGGCTGTGAAGATGAGCTTAGCATAAGTGTAGCTGAGGAAACTGACTTTACAAATGTTGATGATGTGAACAGAGATGATGATGAAGCTGTGGAAAGAAGTGATGTACAGATTAGTGTTTCAGAAACTAGCTTATTGAGTAAGGATGAACTAGTTAGGATGCAGAGGGAAGATGAAACACTAACTAGAATTTTTGAATGTGAATTGGATGATGAACCTGAAAATGTTTGTAAGGAAACATTTAGTTTAAAAGACGAACTTTTGTGTCGCTATGTTCGTCCTAAGACAGGTAGCAAAGAGGAGGTCATAGAGCAATTAGTAACTCCTAGGAAACTTCGTGAATCAATTTTGAAATTAGCACATGATGAACAAGGACATTTAGGAGTAAATAAAACATTCAAGTGTATAACTAAAACGTACTTTTGGCCTAAAATGAAAAGTGATGTGAAGAGATATGTTTTAAGTTGTCACGAATGTCAAATGGCTGGCAAACCTAATCAAGTAATTCCCCGGGCACCGTTATGTAATATCCCATCGGTAGGAGAACCTTTTCAGAATGTCGTAATTGATATCGTAGGCCCTTTGCCCAGGAGTATGGGAGGGAATATCTATCTATTAACAATCATTGATAGACTAACACGATATCCAGAAGCAATCCCAGTAAGAAGTTGCAATGCAAAAACTGTAGTTAAACGCTTGCTGAACTATTTCTCTAAATTTGGACTTCCTTGCGTTATACAGAGTGATAATGGTAGCAATTTTGTATCAAAGTATTTCGGAGATAAAATGAAAGAGTTAGGGATTAAACTTGTAACTTCCACCCCCTACCACCCTGAATCACAAGGAATTGTTGAACGTTTTCATCAAACGTTGAAAAGTTGCTTAAGGAAGTTGTGTAATAATTTTGAGCATGATTGGGAAGAAAAGTTACCTTTTGTCTTGTTGGCTTTACGATTAACTCCTAATGACACCACGGGATTTAGTCCCTTTGATTTGTTGTTCGGTCACACCGCTGAAGGACCTTTAGAAATTCTAAAGTGTAAGTTAATGCAAGGAGAAGGTAGAAAGGATTACATACAGAATATCGAAAATCACAAAGAGAATTTAAGGAAAGCCTGGCAGATGGCAAAAGAAAATGAGAGCAACCGTCAAGGGGAAACTAAAAGAAAATACGATCTTAAGGCTAAAGACAGAATTTTCCATGTGGGTGATAAAGTCTTAGTATTAGTCCAGAAAGAAGGTCCCTCATTATCTTATAAGTTCGAAGGTCCATTTCCTATCATAGAAAAAAGGGGAAATTTGAATTACTTAATTGATATGGGTAAGCGTAGAGCTAAGTGGTTGCACATCAACTTGCTAAAGAAATATAATGAACGTCCAATGCCAGTTGTAACAGTGTCGCAGAGAGAAATTTCTTTTGAGAAAAACTCTGATGTTCTTAATAATTTCACGTTGTTTAATTCTAGCTTAGAGGAAGAAAAAACAAGGGAATTATTCAATGTGTTTTCAAATTATCCGGAAACTGTTAGTGATAAATTGGGTTTGACTAATCTTTTAGAACACGATATTGAGTTGCAGGACACAAAACCCATTAGACAAAGCCCTTATCGTCTAAGCCCAGAAAAAACAAATTCAGTTCGACAGGAAATTAATTATATGCTAGACAATGGTTTGATTGTTCCCAGCGAAAGTGACTGGTGTTCTCCAATAGTTCTTGTCAAGAAGGAAGATAGATCATATAGGCTGTGTATTGATTTTAGAAAAGTGAATAGTGTTACGAAACAAAGTAATTTTCCTCTTCCCAGGATAGAAGATTGTTTAGATAAAATAGGAAATGCTAAGTTTATTTCTAAACTTGATTTGGCCAAAGGTTATTGGCAAGTACCTTTAAGTAGTCGAGCACAGAAAATATCTGCTTTCATAACACCTTTCGGTAGTTATGAACCCAAAGTTATGGCTTTTGGTCTACGAAATGCAGCGAGTACTTTTCAAAGATTAATGAATAGAGTTTTAAATGGAATTGATAACTGTGTTGTGTATTTGGATGATCTTGTAATATTTTCAGATACGTGGGAGCAACATTTACGCATTTTAGCTAAAGTATTGTCAGCACTTGAAAAAGCAAAACTTGTTTTAAATCTGAAGAAATGTGAATTCGGAAAAACCTCGATCACATATTTGGGTCATAAGGTAGGTCTAGGTAAGATTTGTCCAAAAGATGGGAACATAGAAGCTATCATCAACTTCCCAATTCCTACCAGTAAAAAACAGGCAATGAGATTCATCGGAATGATTTCATATTTCCGCCGATTTGTTCCTAATTTTTCAGAAATAAGTGCTCCAATAACTAATCTTTTCAAGAAAGGACGAAGTTTTGTATTTGATAATGACTGCATCGAAGCTTTCAATAAGTTAAAGGCCATAATGATTCACGAGCCTGTACTAATGTTGCCCGATTTTAGCAAGGAATTTAATTTAGCGATAGATGCAAGTGACATTGGAATAGGAGGAGTTCTGTTGCAAGAAGTGAATGGGATCAAGCACCCTGTGGCTTATTATTCGAAGAAGTTAAATAAAGCACAGCAGAACTATTCAACTATTGAGAAGGAATTGTTTAGTTTAGTATCAACTTTACAACATTTTGAGATTTATGTACGTAGTGGTCATGTTTTAACTGTGTATACTGATCACAATCCATCAGTTTACTTAGATATGTTTAAGAATAAGAATAAACGTCTCATGCGTTGGAGTTTGGAATTACAAGACTATAATTTAAAGATAGTTCATATAAAGGGAAAGAATAATGTAATAGCCGACAGTCTTTCTAGAGACTTTTCAGAATGATATGGACGTTTGTTTCCTTTCTGTTTTTGTTTTTTCTTCTATCAACACGTAAGAGTGTGTTTTGCTTTTGGTTACATGATACGAGAGTAATGAAGTAATTGTCTCTCAGTTTAGGGATAAATGATTTTCTCCTTTGATAGCTTTGTTTAAAAAAAAGATAAAATCAGTAGATTTTCTTTTTTTTTTCTTTTAGGGGGACGTGTCATGGGTAGATAGAATAATATAGGAAAGAATGTTAAAACACGTGATTTTTCTACTCTTAGAGAAGCAGAGAGAGAGAGAGAGATAAGGTCCCGCTATTGTTTATTGAAGCTGCCATCGTCAAGTTATGTGCTTAGGTTGGAGGTCTTTGAGCACAACGCGCCCCTGTCTATAGAGGACCAAGGAACCTGTAGAGAATAAGTGTGTTTGTCGCCGAAAAGAAGTACATTAGCCGAAGGAGTTAACATTATGGAATCTGATTACACCAGCAGAGCGTTCGTCTAGGTGTTATCAGCGGTTTCAAGGAACACCAATGAGGATGAAGAAACGAGAAAATTTCCTTATATGGACCTGTCCATAGTTAACCCCTCCCATACAGGGATATATAAACTTCCACGCGATCAAGAGAGAGAGGACAGTACGAAAAAGAGACGAGGAAGAAACCCAAGAAAGAAAGAGAGAGAGAGGGCGAACAAGCTGAGTGAAGAAGAGAAGGCGTAAGGACGAGAATGCAGACGTAACCAGCTTTGTCCGAGATGTCCTAACGAGTTGCCTCCCGCCCTCATTACCCCCGACGAGCCGCCAGACCTGAAAACATCTCCGTTCCTGTCAACCGTCGAGAGCTGCTGCGAAGAGTTGTATATTCTTTTTGTATTATTTATCTACCATCTTGACTGTTCCCCTATTTGCTGGAGTGTAGTTTAATCAAATGATTCTCTTTGTTTAGTTCAGTGCTTCCTAAGTACTCAATCAAGAAACATTCACCTTTGACTAGTTGTAAATAAAATTATGTTTTCTTTTGCGAGTTTTCTTTCTATATTTCCTATTGTCTCTAATTGGTTGTAGTTGAAAAGTCCCCATTTCGTTAATTAATTCAACAGAATCTGGTTCGATCCCCACGAGGATCGTAACAGGCACGTACAGGGGCAACTTCTTGTTGTCTTTCGTCGCAAAGAGGTCTATCTGCAGTTCTGGGACTGATTCAGAATGAAGGAGAATGATCCTGCGTCTAAGGACCATTCCGACTCTATCAGTGTTAACCTGGATAGAGCGTCCGCTGTCACATTGCGGACTCCTTGAAGGTGAACTGCCGACAGGTACCACTTCTTCTTTTCCGCCAATCGGAAGATGGCCAACATCACTTGGTTGAGAGGTGGTGACCTCGATCCTTGTCGATTCAAGTATCTCACAACTACCTTGCTGTCCATCACCAACCTTATGTGGATTGAGTGACGCGGGGAGACTTTCTTTAAGGTAAGGAGCAAAGCCCTAGCTTCTAGAAAGTTTTATGTGAAAGGTCTTGAATAGCTTGGACCAGGTCCCCTGGACTTTTTTCCGATGAGAGTGACCTCCCATCCCTCCTTCGAGGCGTCTGAGTGAATCGTCACCGACAGGGGAGGTGGCTGAAGAAGAACCGACTTCTTTAGATGTCTGGCTTGGGACCAAGGCCTGAGAAGAGTACTTAGCCGAAGCGGCTGGTCTTCTCAGATCTCTTCGCACGTTTGATGCATAACTTCTCCAAACTCCGAATGCATCCTTTAGCTGTGCTCTTAGCACTGGGTCTGTCACCGAAGCAAACTGGAGAGAGCGCAGTACCCTCTCCTGCTCGCGTCTTGATATCCTTTCGGAATCTAGAAGTCTCTTGACAGAACCCGCTATCTCCTTCCTTATCTTCGCCGGGATGGAGAAACGGTGTGACATTAGGTCCCAGTGGATTCCCAGCCACTGGAACTTTTGAGATGGAGAAAGTCGAGACTTTTTTCTGTTGATCTTGAAGCCTAGGTACTCTAGGAACTGGATCACTTGACTGGAAGCTTGCAAGCATTCTGTCTCAGATGCTGCCCACACCAACCAGTCGTCCAGGTAGGCTACTACCTGAATTCCCTTTAGGCGTAATTGTTTGAGAGCTACGCTCGCAAGCTTCGTAAAAATCCTTGGGGCTATGTTTAGCCCAAATGGCATGGCTCCGAAGGCGTATAGTCTTCGCTGTAGCCTGAACCCTAGGTAGGGGGAGAGTCAATGGCTAATTGCAATGTGCCAATAGGCGTCTGACAAGTCTATAGAGACGGAATATGCCCTCTTGGTCAGTAAGGTCCTTATGTGTTGCAGTGTTAGCATTTTGAATTTGCAATTCACTATGAACTTGTTGAGTGGCGACAAGTCCAAAATGACTCTGAGCTTTTCCGAGTCTTTCTTGGGAACACAAAACAGCCTCCCTTAGAAATTGATGGGCTTTGCCCTTCGGATCACCTTTTTTCTCCAACCGTTCTTGAACGTACTCCTCCATAACGGGGGTGGAGTGTTGGAAAAACCAAAGGCACGGGGGTGGAGTGCTGTACCAGCTCCAGCCCAGTCCATTCTTGAGTAGGCTGTGGGCCCAGGGATCGAAGGTCCACCGATCCCGAAATTTCAGAAGTCTCCCTCCTACCGGTATCACCTCACTTGGACTGCCGTCCTGAGGTCTTGCCTTCCTGACCACGACCACCCCTGAATCCCCTTCCCCTTGAGGGGCGTCTAGACGAGCCTCTGGCTGCTCCTCTAGGCTTTGCTCGAAAGGAAGTAGACTGCCCTTTGAACGCTCGGGTGAATGCCGTGGACTGTGTCGACACGGCCTGGGGAACCCACTGAAAAGTGGTCGGGGTTTGTGTCACGATCTGGGGCACTGGGAGCAATGGCAATTGCAGTTGCTGTTGCTGTCTAACAGGCTTGGCTGGCCGAGACGGTAGCCTAGTCCTCATAGTCTTCCACTTTGGTTGAGGACCCTCATCTGGGGAAGACTTTATTATGATAGCTAGGCCCCACTTCTGGAGAAGGTTTCTATTTTCCAAGGCAGCCTTATCAACAACTTCTTTGACCAAGTCGGTAGGGAAAAGGTCTTTTCCCCAAATGTTGGAGGAGATTAGTTTCCTTGGCTCGTGCCTCACCGTAGCCGAGGTAAACACGAACTCCCTACAAGCTCTCCTTGCCTTGACGAAGCCATAAAGGTCCTTCGTCACTGTGGCCAGATGAGTCTTGGCCACTACCATGAACATTTCATGGACCTTGGGGTCACTTGCCATCGTCTCGATAGTAGTCTGAAGAGACATTGAGGCAGTCAGTCTTTCTTTTGTATTGAACTCTCTTCGCAAAAGAAAGTCAGACAGCTTAGGGAGGTCCTCGCCGAACTGACGTCCGGCAATATCAGCCTCCAACTTTCCAACTGAGAACGTAAGATGGACGTTATTCCAGTCTTTGTGGTCCATAGGCAGGGCCAGCGACAAGGGTTTACACTCCTCTAGGGAGGGGCAAGGCTTGCCGGCCTCAACTGCTTTTAGTACAGCCAGAAACCCTTTCTGTAAAAAGGGGAAGGCTCTAATAGGCGAGGACACAAAGGAAGGGAGCTTCCTGTTCAATGCGGCTACCTTTGAGTTAGAGAAGACCCTCTCTTTCATCGAGGATGAAAGTAGAGCTTGAGCCTTAGCATGGTCCATTACTATGACCTCCTTCGGCTCGGTCTCCTCCTTTGAAGCTAGATCCTTCCTCAGACGGACATAACAGTCCTGATATGATGCCTTGCCGGGCCAGAATTCCACCTCCTCAAGGGGAACTGACCCCAGCTTATCCGAGATGACAATCTTTCCAGTCGTCATCGGCATGTGCTCAGCATACCTCCATGGGTTAGCATCTGAGCACAAGGGAAGGTCTTTCACATTGAGCTTTTTCTGGGGCCCATGTGATTCTGCAAGGCACTGCATTCGCAGTTCCATTGCAGCCGCCTTCTCCTGATTCTCCTTCTGCATTTGTTGGATCATTCCAACAATAGAAGAGAGGGCCTGTCCCAGCTCTACTGGGAGACCGGCCGATGTTGAGGGAATAGGCTCCGGAATCTGAACCGGAGTAGCCGACACCTCGTCGACGTCTACCTCTACAACGTCTGGGGCTTGAACTTCATCCTGGGTTTCTGCCAGGATGTCTTCCTCCAGACACTCGTCCACATCAGACATCCTGTCATCTAACTGGATGTCTTGCATCGCGACCGCGACTTCAGCATCCACCTGGATCTGAACTTAGGGGATCTCCTCTTGAGGCTGGGGAATCACTGCATCAGCTGATGCCTTAGGGAAAACATACGCCCTCATCTTCTCACTTGGAAGATAAGGGCCAGAAGTGTTCTTTTGGAAGCCCCTTACCCAGGTACGAAGCTTCTTCCTAGCTATATCCCTTGATTCCTCCGTCCTAGGGGAATCAAAGGTCTCAGTAATCAGGTTAGTGCACACAGTACTTACCTGAGGGTCCCAATACCGGAGATCATCCTTGGAGACAGCGCATGCTGCGTGTCTCCTACAAAACTCATGTCCGCAGAGGTTCTTGCTGTGGACGTTGCAGAAAGCACTTCCGCACTTCGGAGTGTCCTTTTGTAAAGAGAAGAAATTTCCATGAGTATCAAGTGAACTATGTATCACTGGATATGCATAGTATAGCATAACAATTCAGAAAGGAAAGACACACACTTGTGTTTCCCTCACAACCCATTGTTGCAGCCTTCCAGATAATAAAATCAAATGGTTAATCTCTTCTAGAGTAACCAATGCAAGGTTTCCCGAGGAAACAGGTGAAGCTCACACCTAAGCAATGATTTTAAGATCCTGGATAATAGACAGGAAAGAACTCACTTTCCTATCTGTAGGGCAACAGCAAAGGGATGTGCAAGAAAATACAAAAGTGTTAGAACACACAGTGCTGTACCAAAACCCTTACCATAGTTTTCTTCTTACTGTATATGTTATACTGAAGAATACTAGTACAGTATAGGGGGATACGTGCCGGCCAGCACTTGTCGGCCGGCACACACCATAACTAGCTTTAAAGTATACTACTTAACAGCTATAAGGCGGCAGAACTCTGGTTAAAATGCATGTGCCGGCCGGCAACAGCCAATGTCGGCCGGTAATGGCTGCCGGCCGGCAAATACACA
>NW_027168527.1:295000-297500 GCF_036898095.1 Palaemon carinicauda | reverse complement strand
AAACCAGTTCTTTTATATATAAATAGGCCATTGTTTTAAAAAAGGAAAATAGACGAGGAAGCTGTTGAAAATTTAGTTAAACTAAGTGGTATTTTTATTCTTTTTTGGGGTTGAATGTTAAGGACAACACTTGGTTTAATTAATGGTTACTGTAGAAAATCTCTTTTGAAAAACAGAGAGTAATAACTTCTTTGAAAATAGAGAGATCCAATAAGATTTGACATGATGTAAATATGCTGCTGAAGGGGTTGCTGTCGAAAGACTTTATAATTCCGATAAAAATGACAATAATCTCTCAATAAAAGATATCAGTTTTAGCACTACACAGGAACATAAACAAAGGCTACTCACAAATTCAAAATCTTTGATATACATTTGACTATGTAAGTTTGTCAATCACTGCTCAAACGGATATACAGTCCATTTGACTTGTGTATCTAGAAGAGACAATATAACGAAAAACATGTGACAAATAATTCTTGTCTTCCAGAGGCTTTACTGACTGGTTAGTTTAGCATGCTTATAAAATTCAAGACATTATATGCGAACATCTTTTTTAAGTTGGATTGTCATGACTCTAGTAGAGATAATAAGAATTTTTTTTTGCACTAGGTTTTAAAGAGGAAGAAAATAGATGTTTTTATTAAATGCCAACACAAAGTGAGAGGTCAATTGGTGCAAAAAATAAGACCATGAGTGACAATCATGTTAACGCTCCGGTACGGATAACGTTTGCAATAACTGGAAGACTCCTCGATAGGGGTTGTAGTTAAGAAAGGGGGAGGAGGTTGGATGGATGTCATTCAGATGTCATTTTTAAGGTTTGGGTACACTAGTGTATAAATTTTAGTAAGGGACTGAAAGGGAACTATCTGAGATGCCGTTGTATGAAAGAAAAATAGATTTGGTGTTATTATAGGAAATGATGGATAGTGAGAGGGAAATAGATTCGAGTAAAAATACTGGGAGAATAAAAAGTAAGCTCAAAATGATTACTGAACAAATTGATATGATACCAAAAGGTAGAAGTGAAGAGGTTTTCTATCAGATGTCGATGAAATGAATATATTTCATAAAGTACGAATAACTGAAATCCGACAAAACAAAATAATTGTTTTCTATACGATTTTCTATTGTACTTAAATCAAGTATTCTTTGTAGAAATTTGAAATACTATAAACAAAATGTGCTTTTGTGATCGTGGTTACTAGATGATTTTAAGTTAATATAGGGCATATTTGCTAGAGACTTTGGCTATGGAAAGAAACTCTTTAGGAGAAGGACACTCCGAAATAAAACCATTGCTTTCCAGTCTTAGGTACTGCCATAGCCTCCCTATCAAGGTCTTCCTTTTTACTGGGTTAGAGTTATCTAGCTTGAGGGTACATTAAAAAATAATATTCCATGTTTCCATAATTTCTTTCCTCAGTCGGTTAATTTTTCCCTTGGAGCCCTCGGGCTTTTAGTTTTTTTAAGTTGCACCTTACCTAAAATAATAATAATAATAATAATAATAATAATAATAATAATAATAATAATAATAATAATAATAATAATAATAATAATAATAATAATAATAATAACAAAAATAATAATAATAATAATAATAATAATAATATAGTTTCATTTGGGGTGGGGGGGCCCTTATTTTGTAACAAAATTCTACCTATAACCTACCAGATCCAAAATTGCATTCTTACTTATTGGACTGAATATAGTATAATAGACTGTACCTGAATACTATATTGTAGATAAAAATATCCTGTAAGGACAACAAGACAAACAAATGCAGGTACCTTGCGAGATGGAAGACTAAGGAAGGTACGTTGACTAAAAAAAAGTTGTGTTGAAATTGGATCGTTCTGCCATTAGAACAGAATGCTTGAAAACCCAGGAAAGCAGAGCAATGTTTTCAAATAGAAAGAAGGAAAGATAAAACCTTGGTTGAGTCACTTGATATCATTGTCTGCAGCTCCAAGGAAACAATTATCATACTTACAAGATTCAATAAATAATATTCGAACATCATGTTTATTGGAGTTGAGATCTTTTTTAAGTTGATTGTCCATGACCCTTGTACATATAATAAGATTTTTTTTTTTTTGCACTAGGTGTTCAAGAGGAGGAAATTAGATGTATCAGTAAATGTCAAGACAAAGTGAGAGGTCAATTGGTGCAAAAAGTAAGACCATAAGTGACAATCACGTTAACGCTCTAGTAGGGATAACGTTTGCAGTAACAGGAAGACTCCTCAGAAGGGATTTTATGATCACGATTGTATATGAAAGCATCATAAATTTTGGTAATATTCTCATATGGTCTAAGCATGGGAGAAGACGAGAGTGATATTTTTTAGAAAAAGTCAGAATCTTTATTTAATATTTTGGAGACCATAAAAAATATAATTTTTATACGGAATTTGAATACAAGGGTAGGTGACAGTGAAGGAGAATGAGTTTCTTAATTCTATATAATTCATGTAGTAAATAAAGGCTTCAAA
>NW_027168527.1:275000-290000 GCF_036898095.1 Palaemon carinicauda | reverse complement strand
ATAGTCTTGATCCACTTTTGAAGATAGGGGTTATATAAGGTAATTTATGTTTAACATATATCTCATTCATATCTACACTTTGTCTTAGCAGTATTGCAAGCGGCTTCGCGATAGTGTTTCCAGTTTTTTTAACAAAATCGCTGGAACTCCATCTGGTCCGGCTGCCGATCTATTTTTAATTTTGTTTATAGCCTTGACAATATCTGCTTCACTAATATATATATCCATTAAATATTCAACATTTTCTTCTCTCATTTCTGTTTCATTATTCTCATTCGCAATTTTTGGCGTGAACTTACTCTTATATTTTTCTGCTAATATGTTGTATATTTCCTTTTTTTCATTCGTTAGCCGTCCTTCAATTCTTAGAGGGTCTATTTCTATTCTCCCTTTATTCATCTTTTTTGCATAGGAGTAAAGTACTTTGGGGTTTCTTTTTCATATTTTGAAGTGTCCTTTCTTCTAAGTCCCTTTTTTCATTTTCTTTCGACTGTATAATCTTTTGTTCTGCATTTTCTATCTTAAATTTTATTACCTTCATTTTCCAAACAATTTTTTCTTTTGCACGATTTTTCTTCCACTTTCTAATTTTCTGAAATAAGATCCTTCTGTCTCTTGGTATGCACGTCTTTTGTTTATTGTTTTTTTTTTTTCGGTACATATTTTTTAACAATTTTCTCCAGTATTTTGTACAGTATGTCCGTATTTACCTGTATATTATCACTTACAAATACATTTTTCCATTCTTTATTCAGTTCATCATTTATTTCTGACCATTTTATATTCTTACTGTAAAAATTATATTTTCCATATACTTCCCAAAGTTTTGTGCTTATATTAATTCTGCGATCACATGCTTTGGAATGAACTATCTATTCTATGACATTGTGGTCTGAAATTCCCGTGTTATACACTATTATTTCTTTAACATAATTCACCTCATTCACAAATACTAGATCTAGGACATTTTCCTTTCTTGTTGGAATGGGGTTTATTTGTTGCATATTATGTTCTAATAGCATATCTTGAAGCTTTTCAAATTGCCTCTTATCTTCTGCGCTACTGTTAGTCTCTTTTTTATATGTATACGTACAACCACTTTCTTCTATCCGTTCTTTCCAATCCACGAAAGGAAAGTTAAAATCTCCGGATAGGAGAATATTCCAGTCTTTATGGTTTCTACATACATCATCTATTTTTTCTATTATTATGTCAAACTCCTTAGCATTTGGGGGTCTGTAAACTACAATATTACCTAGTTTCTCAAATTCAAATTCTACCGCAATCAATTCACATTCTGTGTTGCTGTATTTTTCACAGACTTTTCCTTGATTTATGTCTCTTCTATATATTGCAGTCCCCCCTTGATTCCTATTTTTTCTGTCTGATCTATAAGTTTGGAAACCCTTTATCTGGTCATCACTGCCAGTCTCTTGGGAATACTATGTTTCACTTATATTTAATATATCTATTTTTTCAATTTGGGTTAGTTCTTCTAGGAACTCTATTTTCCTTTTAGAGTTACTCGTGACTAAACCCTGTGCATTCATCACTATTATGGTTTGTGTTTCATCCCCATTATTTAATATTGGTAATAATATAGATTCTCCTATGCTTCCTTCCTGTTCTGATATGATGTTCTTTTCTTCATTTCTCGGAATTCTGCCATTAAAAAATCCAACTTTTCTATTATATTTGTTCTTTCGCCTTCATATTTATTTTTGTGTGTAAAAATACGAGCATCGAGTTTATGTGCAGCGATGTGCGAACAAGAGTGTCACAAAAATTCAAGCAGGAAAAAGAATCAAGTAATATCATAACACTACTTGGTCCATTAAAAGTGCAAGGAAGGGAGGGCGATAAGATGGAAAATAGAATTCGTTACAATATATGTACATGTTCGTATGAAAGATTTATGTCAATTTTTTTATACTATTTTCCTCATTTCCTTCAAAGTAAAAAGTCATACCAATGGCTACCATAAGCTTCAAGAGAACTATTCTTATCATATGTTCTATCTTATTTTCATCATAATTCGCCTTTTTTATGTTGTTCAAGACTATATATATATATATATATATATATATATATATATATATATATATATATATATATATATATATATATATATATATGTATGTATCCATGCATATAAATATATATATATATATATATATATATATATATATATATATATATATATATAAATATATATATATATATATATATATATATATATATATATATATATATATATATATATATATATGTATCCACGCATATAAATATATATATATATATATATATATATATATATATATATATATATGTATATATATATATATATATATATATATATATATATTTATATATATATATATATATATATATATATATATATATATATATATATATATATATATATATATATATATATATATATATATATATATATATATATATATATATATATGTATATATATATATATATATATATATATATATATATATATATATATATATATATATATATATATATATATATATAAATATATATATATATATATATATATATATATATATATATATATATATATATATATATATATATATATATATATATATATATATAAATTTAAATAAATATACATATATATATATATATATATATATATATATATATATATATATATATATATATATATATATATATATATATATATATGTATATATATATATATTTATATAAATATAAATATGCATGTATATATATATATATATATATATATATATATATATATATATATATATATATATATATATATATATACATAGAATGTTTATATTTATAAATCATCATCATCTCCCCTTATGCCTATTGACGAAAAAGGGCCTCAGTTAGATTTCACCAGTTGTCTCTATCTTGGGCTTTTAATTGAATACTTCTCCATTCATTATTTCCTCCTTCGCCCATCATAGTCGTCAGCCATGTAGGTCTGATTCCTCTAACTCTTCTAGCGCCTTGAGGAGCCCAGCTGAACGTTTGGTGAACTAATCTCTCTTGGGAAGTGCGAATATACATGTACTACAATTTATGCTAGGCAGTACATCTTAGCAATTCAGGTTTGCAAATGGTTATATTCGTTTAAGCGAAGGACTGACTTGGTGGAGTAATGACATCTTTGAGCGTGGAGAAAATGCCCCCTAAATCTTGATAAAGTCACTAGCAGTAGGGTGACGGATGGGTTTAAGGTGATGGAAAAACGGTCTCTTCGGGTTTTACTCCTGATGCCTGGCGGTTGATCTTACTAGAATTATTATGGACTGGTAGGGGTCACTTGCCTTAGTTAGAGAGGCACTGTGCATCATATGGAATTAGCTATCCTTTGCTGTATCTAGCCAATGAATCCTCTATGCACTTAGTCATTCATGGATAGAGAAGAAAGAAGGGCCCCCTTTCCCGGGCGTAGCCGGATGCTAAGAATCTTCCGGTTTATAAATGCTAGAGAAAAATTTAAAATAGGTAATTAGAATGTTAGAACCATAAATCAGATTGGGAAGTTACAACAAGTGGAGTGTAAGTTTGTGAAATATGGTTTGGAAATCCTGGCACTAAGTGAAACACGTTGTAATGGGATTTGTAAGGAAGCTTTAAACCAAGGGAATATATATATTTACTCAGGTAGATCAGAGGGAGCTAGAAGAGATGGGGTAGGAATGATGATGACACCAACAGCAAAAAAGGTATTAACCGAGTGCAGAGCTGTAAATAGTAGATTGTTACAAGCATAGTTCAAAACAAAGCAGTGCAATATGAGCATTATAGTTTGCTATGCCTAAACAAAGGATGTCTCTGAAGAAAGGATATATGAATCATATGAAGAACTGCAGAGGATAATAGATGAGATCCCCGAGAGAGATATGAAAATTGTGATTGGCAACTTCAATGCTAAAGTTGGAAGAAGTAATCAAGGGATAATAAATGTGATGGGTGTCGAGGGTTATGGCAAAGTTGCAAATGATATTACAGCACATTTCAAAAGTTTCTGTTCAGCTAACAATCTTGTTTTTGGAGGTACTCTGTTCCAACATAGGGCCATCCACAAGAATACATGGACTTCACCATGTGACAATTACAAAAATCCGATAGATCACATTCTCATTGATAAAGAGAGAATGAGGACTCTGAGAACTGTAAGAAGCCATAGAGGTGCAGATATCGGTAGTGATCACCAGCTCCTCATTGCCACACTGAAATTAAGACTGAAAGCACCCAAAAGAAAGATAGATAGAATATCTAGTTAGATAAAATTAAGCTTCTAGAGGGAGAGCACAGAAAAAAAATGCAATTGAATATAGGAATCGATTTTCAGTGTTAGAGACTTTAAGAAACGAAGAACAGACAATTAATGAAGAATGGTATGAGATTAAGAACATATATCAATCAGTTGGTAGTGAAGTCTTGAGACAAACAGTTACAAGTGGAAAGCCATGGATATGGAGTGATACTTGGGATACTATAAAAAGGAGACAAAGACAGAAATATATTATTGAAAGTTTTCGAGGAAGTAATAATAATTACAAGGTAGAGAATGCTAAGTATTCCAGTATTGACCGCGAGGTCGAAAGAAAAGCCAGGAATGACTGGAGAGAGTATTTAGACAATAAAGCAGACGAGGCCAAAAAAAACTATGAGTTCAGGAAGTGGCTATGGTGTGAGAATTGCTCATAGAATTATTAATGGAATCTCGACTGGGGCAAAGAAGAAGAAGCATATACCCACCAAAAAGAGAGATTGCTTTGTTATAACAACAGAAGATGAAGAAAGACAACGTTGGATGGAACACTTTAGTGAAGTTTTGAATAGGACATATGAAGGGAATAATTTGATTTATATACCTGAAGCTGATGAAGACCTTGATGTGCCCATGAATGAATTCAGTGTGTTTCAAGTCGAAGCTATCCTCAAAATACTGGAGAGATGGAAAGCCCCTGGATACTATAGAATAAGTGTCGAGATGATACTGGCCAAAAATGAAGTGACTACTAGACTACCAACAAGATTATTTGGTAGAATGTGGCATGAGGAGACAAAACCTGATGAATGGGAGATAGGAGTGTTGGTGAAAATAGCAAAAAAAGGGAGACATGACTGATTGCAATAAATACAGAGGCATAACACTTATGTCAGTTGTTATGAAAATATATAGTATGCTTATTCTTTAGAGACTGGAGAGAAAGGTTGATGAAAAGTTGAGAAATGAACAAGCAGGATTTAGAAAGGGTAGAAGTTGCACTTGCGAAATATTAATTTTGAGACATGTTTTAGAGTAATGCATAGAATATAGTAATCCCATTTTGATGGTGTTTGTGGACTATGAGAAACCCTTTGATAGTGTGCATTGGCCAATTTTGTGGAGAATTCTACGTTATTATGGAATTCCTCCTAAATATGTAAATTTGATTAATTCTGTTCATGAGCATCGCAAGTGCCAAGTTAATGTTAATGGAGTCTTACCAAGTGCGTTTTCAGTGAATAGCGGAGCACTCCAAGGGAATGTGTTGTCAACTATATGGTTTATCCTCCTCATGGACTTTGTAATGTGTAGAACAATCAGAGATGGTGGAGAGGGACTGGACTTACTTGGTGATAGTAATTTAGCAAACTTTGAGTATGCTGATGATGTTGTCCCTCTTAGCAGAACACCAAAGGATGTGCAATGTGTTCTTAACAAAATGCATGAAATATCCCATGAAGTGGGGCTGAAGATAAATAGAAGAAAGAGAGAAATTATGAAAAAGGAGTATGCAATAAAAAATGAAATATCACTCGAAAAAGAAAGGATTGACGAGATAGAATCAAGGGCTATTTGAATATGAAAACCACGTCTAAATGTGCGAAAATTTATAATCAATCGAATGCCAGGTAACAAACTACCAATTAGCTACGATGGTGAAGATGGGTTAACTTCAATTCTAAGTACAAAACACCTGAATTTAATAGTTATAAGTACAGCAGAATTATCATTGACTTTTATCTTTCTTCGTGGCCAAGTGGTTTAGTCACTGTCTATACAAGCTTGCCAACCGGGGTTCGATTCCTGGCCGGTCACAAGCTCTTGTCTTTTTGTGATTTCGCCTAGGGCTCTGATCTCCAGGTCATTAAGAGACTCCAGACAATAATGTAAAAAAATTTATGGATTATTTGAATATGAAAAACACGTCTAAATGTACAAAAATGTATCATTATCGAATGCCAAATAACAAACTACCAATTAGTTACGAAGGTAAAGATGTGTTAATTTCAATTCTAAGTAAAAAACACCGGAATTTGACAGGTATAAGTAAATCAGAATTGTCATTGATTATTATCTTTCTTCGTGGCCAACTGATAGTCACGATCTCTACAAGTTTGCTGGACCAGGGTTCGAATCCAGGACTGGTCACAAGCTCTTCTCTTTCTGTGATTTCACCAGAGGCTCTGATCCCGAGATCGTTAAGAGAATCAAGACATTAATGTATAAAAGATGTGGATTATTTGAATTAGAAAACCACGTCTAAAGGTGCAAAAAATTATCATTTATCAAATGCCAAGAAACATACTACCAATTACCAACGATTGTGAAGTTAGGTTAATTTAAATTTTAAGTACAACAAACCTGAATTCAACATGTATAAGCACAGCAGGATTGTCATTGACTTTTATCTTTCTTCGTGGCAAAATAGTAGTCTCTGACTCTACAAGTTTGCCGGACGAGGGTTCGACTTCGCCTGGGGTTCTTAATGTGCAAAAAATATTCATATATATGTATATATATATATATATATATATATATATATATATATATATATATATATATATATATATATATATATATATATATATAAATATATATATATATATATATATATATATATATATATATATATATATATATATATATATATATATATATATATATATATATATATATATATATATATATATATATATATATATATATATATAACGGATTTTGAGCGAAGCGAAAAATCTATTTTTGGGTGAGATAGCCATGTCGTCCTGATGGAAGTTCCTATAGGGTAGCTTCCTAGGGTATATTACAACTACGGCGATATTCCCAGAGAATTTACCTTAAGGTACCAGAATTCTAACTCCTGGAGCGAGTATCCCTCGTGAAAGGGATATCGCGACATATCAGAGGACGTATTCTAGACACGTCACATGGCAATCTACTACCTAAATAGACATTCGTCTCGTAGGAGGGAGATTGACGAGATACGAATTCGGGAAGAAAAAGGGGGGAGCCGCTCCCAAGGCCTCCCAATCCCCCGATTCGTATGCGTGCCTGGCGCCAATCCTGGCGCCATCTGTATTCCTTGTAGCGTACACGAGGTGCTACAGATACTGTATGTAGGGAGGGGTCCTACAGCCCTTTCTTAGAAAGGCAAGGGCGGGTCCATCAGGACGACATGGCTATCTCACCCAAAAATAGATTTTTCGCTTCGCTCAAAATCCGTTTTTTGGGCTCAAGCCATGTCGTCCTGATGGAAGTGTACCAGAGCATTACTGTATCTGTGGATTCTCAGAACGTGCCGTACTCCCCGGAGATATTTATTCCCGGTCGACTAGACCTAGAGACCTAAGATGTTACCGTTATACATCTTTTCAACTAACTATAAACTATGTTAGAGCTTCCTGCCCCCTACAGGGAAGAGTCCTACTAGACTCTGGAAAGTCTCGAAGAGTACATATATCTATGTATGAATCTCAGGCAAGCTAATATAGTGGTCTCGCCCTATATTAAGTAAAGCATAGTTTGTATAGAACTACTGCGTCAATATATTGACCAGTCATCCGCACAATACTTGTATTGGACAAAGGTTTATATCCGCATAGGAAGAAACTAATAAAACCGCCCTCGTCCCTTTATGGGACGGAGTCCTCCCATTAGGGGACTTACATAAACCAATGCAACATAGCTTGCAAAACAGAACAATTCTATCAGAATTATCCCAGATAAGATACATAGAATTAAATGCTCAATTATACCAATAAATTGACACAGGTGAAAGAGACGCAAGGTTCTCAAGAACAAGTTTATTGACAGATAATAAACAGACAGGTTAACAACAAATATATATATTTATATAAAAGGGGGTAACCCAAAACTTTAAGCATAAGTATGATAGTAAACAGAACTTGTTTATCTGAAAGAAAAACCATTAAACACCACTTTAATGAGATACCAAGGTATCAAGTCATAAAAAATCTGTATTACAAATCAATCACATTAGCGTTAGAAAAGCTTGGCACACATGTCTGAACTTATGCAAGGTTCACCTTTGAAGGAAGAAACAGTCTATATGGGCACTTGGTGCCCTCATTTTAGTTTGTAGTACAGTATGTACCTACACACTCACCCTGGACTTAATCGTCCCAATTAAGACCACTGTTCCTCGCAGAGTTAAACAGTAGGGTTAACACCGCGACCCACTGCTACCACAGATCTCTTAAGTTCCTCTACTTGCTTCGCATAGTGGCGAAAGAACACCCTGGAAGATTTCCAGCCCGTGTATGAACGGAGATGTTCAAAATCCATACAATTAAAAAAATTTAGGGATGAGGCAACTTTCCTCGGATCGTGACCTGCGGGTGTACTGTCAGGATCCGCTCTGCGAATAAAATATGTCATTTTCGCTCTGAGTTGATTCAGAGATAAATTTGAGCCTGATGTTTCTCCCCTGAATAGTTGACTACCCTTGAAGTCTGAAGTTCTACGAAGATAGACCTTTAGGCATTCTACTGGACATAGAGATGCATCTTCTTTCAGAGGGCAGATTCTCCAGGGACCCCACCTGTTGGTGGGTAACTCATTCTTGGCGAGAAACGTAGGATCCGGAAACAGGTTCAGCTCCCCCCCATCCAGGAACTGAACACGACCTGCCTCTCTCGAGAGGGCTACGATCTCACTAACCCTGGCCCCGGACGCGAGTGCAAATAGGAAAATAACTTTTTGCGTTAAATCCTTTAACGCACATTCTTCATTGCTCAACAGGGAGGCGAAATGAAGAACTTTGTCTAAAGACCATGAAATGGGCTTTGGAGGTGCTGAAGGTCTGAGCCTAGCGCAGGCTTTCGGAACTTTATTAAAGATCTCGTTACCTAGGTCGATCTGGAAGGCAAATAAAATGGGTCTCATCAAAGCCGATTTACATACTGAAATCGTGTTAGCTGCCAATCCTTGGCCATGGAGGTGGATGAAGAAAGATAAGCAGAAGTCTGTTGAGATCTCCTGCGGATTCTTTGCCTTTACAAAGGCCACCCACTTTCTCCAAGATGACTCATATTGCCTTCTAGTTGATTTGCACTTGTATTCCTCTAGGAAGTCTATGCTAGCTCTCGAAATCCCGAAACGCTTTCTCACCGCTAGGGCGAGAAAATCATGAGCTGCAGGGTCTGGGTTTTCTGTAATGAAGCGCAGACAGTCGACTTCTGGACTCGCTGGGTCAGAACTGGATGTGGTAGCGGCACGAACTTCATCTGTAGTTCCAACGCCAAGGGGAACCACATACTGTTCGCCCACTTGTGGGCCACTAATGCCGCTACCCCCTTGAAGGATCTCAGTTTGTTGAGGACCCTCAACAGAAGGTTGTGAGGAGGGAACAGATAAATCCTGGACCACCTGTTCCAGTCGAGGGACATTGCGTCCACTGCTTCCGCTAAGGGGTCCTCGTACGGGGACACGTACAGGGGCAACTTCTTGTTGTCTTTCGTCGCAAAGAGGTCTATTTGCAGTTCTGGGACTTGATTCAGAATGAAGGAAAATGATCCTGCGTCTAAGGACCATTCCGACTCTATCGGTGTGAACCTGGATAGAGCGTCCGCTGTCACATTGCGGACTCCTTGAAGGTGAACTGCCGACAGGTACCACTTCTTCTTTTCTGCCAATCGGAAAATGGCTAACATCACTTGGTTGAGAGGTGGTGACCTCGACCCTTGTCGATTCAAGCATCTCACAACCACCTCGCTGTCTATCACCAATCTTATGTGGATCGAGTGACGCGGGGAGACTTTCTTTAAGGTAAGGAGCACTGCCATAGCTTCTAGAAAGTTTATATGAAAGGTCCTGAATAGCTTGGACCAAGTCCCCTGGACTTTTTTCCGATGAGAGTGACCTCCCCATCCCTCCTTTGAGGCGTCTGAGTGAATCGTCATCGACGGGGGAGGTGGCTGAAGAAGAACCGACTTCTTTAGATGTCTGGCTTGGGACCAAGGTCTGAGAAGAGTACGTAGCCGAGGCGGCACTGGTCTTCTCAGGTCTCTTCGCGCGTTTGATGCATACCTTCTCCAAACTCCGGTTGCATCCTTTAGCTGTGCTCTTAGCACTGGGTCTGTCACTGAAGCAAACTGGAGAGAGCCTAGTACCCTCTCCTGTTCGCGTCTTGATATCCTTTTGGAATCTAGAAGTCTCTTGACAGAGCCCGCTATCTCCTTCCTTTTCTTCATTGGGATGGAGAAACTGTGTGACAAAAGGTCCCAGTGGATTCCCAGCCACTGGAACTTTTGGGATGGAGAAAGTCGAGACTTTTTCTTGTTGATCTTGAAGCCTAGGTACTCTAGGAACTGGATCACCTGACTGGAAGCTTGTAAGCATTCGGTCTCGGATGCTGCCCACACCAGCCAGTCGTCCAGGTAGGCTACTACCTGAATTCCCTTTAGGCGTAATTGTTTGAGAGCTGCGCTCGCAAGCTTCGTGAAAATCCTTGGGGCTATGTTTAGCCCGAATGGCATGGCTCTGAAGGCGTACAGTTTCCGTTGTAGCCTGAACCCTAGGTAGGGGGAGAGTCGACGGCTGATTGGGATGTGCCAATAGGCGTCTGACAAGTCTATAGAGACTGAGTATGCCCTCTTGGGCAGTAAGGTCCTTATGTGTTGCAGTGTTAGCATCTTGAATTTGCAATTCACTATGAACTTGTTGAGTGGTGACAAGTCCAGAATGACTCTGAGCTTTTCCGAGTCTTTCTTGGGAACACAAAACAGCCTCCCTTGGAATTTGATGGACTTCACCTTTCGGATCACATTTTTCTCCAACAGTTCTTGAACGTACTCCTCCAAAATGGGGGTGGAGTGTTGGAAAAACCGAAGGCATGGGGGTGGAGTGCTGTACCAGCTCCAACCCAGTCCATTCTTGAGTAGGCTTTGGGCCCAGGGATCGAAGGTCCAGCGATCCCAAAATTTCATTAGTCTCCCTCCTACCGGTATCGTTTCACTTGGACTGCCGTCCTGAGGTCTTGCCTCCCTGACCACGACCACCTCTGAATCCCCTTCCCCTTGAGGGGCGCCTAGACGAGCCTCTGGCTGCTCCTCTAGGCTTTGCACGAAAGGAAGAAGACTGTCCTTCGAACGTTGGGGTGAATGTGGTTGACTGACCTGGCACAGCCTGGGGTACCCACTGAAAAGTAGTCGGGGTTTGTGCCACCATCTGGGGCACTGGAGGCAAAGGCAATTGCAGTTGCTGTTGCTGTCTATAAGGCTTGGCTGGCCGAGACGGTAGCCTAGTCCTCATATTCTTCCTCTTTGGTTGAGGACCCTCATCCGGGGAAGATTTTCTTTTGATAGCCAGGCCCCACTTCTGGAGAAGGTTTCTATTCTCCACGGCGGCCTTATCAACAACCTCTTTGACCACATCGGTAGGGAAAAGGTCTTTTCCCCAAATGTTGGAGGATATTAACTTCCTTGGCTCGTGTCTCACCGAAGCCCCGGTGAACACGAACTCCCTGCAAGCTCTCCTTGCCTTGACGAAGCCATAAAGGTCCTTCGTCACTGTGGCTAGGTGAGACTTAGCCACAACCATGAACATTTCATGGACCTTAGGGTCACTTGCCATCGTCTCAAGAGTAGTCTGATGAGACATTGAGGCAGCCAGTCTTTCTTTTGTCTCGAACTCTCTTCGTAAAAGAAATTCGGACAACTTGGGGAGGTCCTCGCCGAATTGCCGTCCGGCAATATCAGCCTCCAACTTTCCCACTGAGAATGTCAGATGGACATCCTTCCAGTCCTTGTGGTCCATAGGCAGAGCCAGCGACAAGGGTTTACACTCCTCCAGGGAGGGGCAAGGCTTGCCGGCCTCGATTGCCTTTAGGACAGCCGCAAACCCTTTTTGTAAAAAGGGGAAGGCTCTATCAGAAGAGGACACAAAAGAAGGGAGCTTCTTGCTCAATGCTGCTACCTTCGAATTCGAGAAGCCCCTCTCTTTCATCGAGGATGAAAGTAGGGCTTGAGCCTTAGCATGGTCCATAATAATGACCTCTTTCGGCTCTGTCTCCTCCCTTGAAGCTGGTTCTTTTCTCAGCCGGACATAGCAGTCCGGATATGATGCCTTGCTGGGCCAGAATTCTACCTCCTCTAGGAGAACTGAACCCAGCTTATCCGAAATGACGATCTTACCAGTCGTCATTGGCATGTGCTCAGCATACCTCCATGGGTTAGCATCTGAGCATATGGGAAGGTCTTTCACATTGAGCCTTTTCTGGGGCCCATGTGATTCTGCTAGGGACTGCATACGCAGTTCCATTGCAGCCGCCTTCTCCTGATTCTCCTTCTGCATTTGTTGGATCATTCCAACAATCGAAGAGAGGGCCTGTCCCAGTTCTACTGGGAGACCAGCGGATGTTGAGGGGATGGGCTCCGGCATCTTAACCGGAGTAGCCGACACCTCGTCGACCCCATCCTCTGCGACATCCGGGGTTTGAACTTGATCCTGACCTTCTGCCAGGAGGTCTTCTTCCAAACCTTCGTCCACATCAGACATCCTGTCACACAACTGGATGTCTTGCATCGCATCTGCGACTTCCTCGTCCACCTGGACTAGGTCTTGGGGGATCTCCTCTTGAGGCTGGGGAATCACTGCTTCAGCTGATGCCTGGGGAAAAAGATACGCCCTCATCTTCTCACTAGGAAGATAAGGGCCAGAGGTGTTCTTCTTGAAGCCCCTTACCCAAGTACGGAGCTTTTCCCTAGCTATATCCCTTGATTCCGCCGTTCTAGGGGAATCAAAAGCCTCAGTAATCAGGTTAGTGCATACAGTACATACCTGAGGGTCCCAATACTGGAGATCATCCTTGGAGACAGCGCATGCTGCGTGTCTCCTACAACACTCATGTCCGCAGAGGTTCCTGCTACGGACATTGCAGAAA
This sequence comes from Palaemon carinicauda, assembly GCF_036898095.1. Classification (NCBI taxonomy): domain Eukaryota; kingdom Metazoa; phylum Arthropoda; class Malacostraca; order Decapoda; family Palaemonidae; genus Palaemon; species Palaemon carinicauda. The sequence goes on along the minus strand of NW_027168527.1, from coordinate 276,800 downwards.
ACATTTCCGCACTTCGGAGGGTCCTCCTGTAAAGAGAAAAAATTTCCATGAGTATCAAGTGAACTATGTATCACTAAATATGCATAGTATAGCATAACAATTCATAAAGGAAAGACACACACTTGTGTTTCCCTCACAACCCATTGTTGCAGCTTTCCAGATAATAAAATCAAAATTGGTTTATCTCTACTAGAGTAACCAATGCAAGGTTTCCAGAGGAAACAGGTGGAGCTCACACCTAGGCAATGATTTTAAAATCCTGGATAATAGACGGGGAAGACTCTGCTTCCTGTCTGAGGGCAACAGCAAAGGGCTGTGCAAGAAAACACAATAGTGTTAGAAGATACAGTGCTGTACCTAAACTTTTACTATAGTTTTCTTCTTACTGTATATGCTATACAGAAGAATACTAGTACAGTATAGGAGGATGTGTGCCGGCCTGCCTTTGCCGGCCGGCACACACCACAATTAGCTTTAAAGTATACTACTTAACAGCTATAGGGCGGCAGCCTTCTGGTTCAAATGCCTGTGCCGGCGGCAGTAGCTGCCGGCCAGCAACAGCCAGTGTTGGCCGGCAATGACTGCCGGCCAGTAACTACACAAGGTAGTACCTAGCTGCCGGCCACACTCTTGGTGACCGGCAGACAAGGACTGACATAAGCCGGCCGGCAAAGGTACAAGACCGATGCCAGCCGGCAGCAAAAGAACCAGAAGACTACACCTGCCCGGCTGTCTGCCTCATAGGCCGGCAGCCGGGACAGGTACAGCACTAGAAGAAAATAGAATGGATGCCGGGATAAGAGTGTACACGACCCCCCAAGCCCGGCAACCGAAAGAGTGCATATAAGGAAGGGGAGAAACTTAATTCAGGCTTCCTTGACCAATGCCGTCCGACTCTGTCGGCAGGCATGGATGAGGGACCAAGAGAGGTCCGGGCAGCACTCGAAAACATAAGACCCTTGCCGGCCAGCATCTCAGCCGGCCGGCAATGGCCTTAGTCAATTCCATATCCCAACCTATACTAGGTCCAGAAGTAGAATGACGTACAGTACAGTAATACCCCTGCCAGCCAGCTCTGCCGGCCGGCAAGGTACAGTACAGTAATGGCAAGGCCATTACGGAGATAGAGGGGGAAGGGACAAAAGGGTCCTGCCAACCTTGCTTTAGTGACAGATCACCCGCAGCCAAGAACTCTGTCTTAGCCTAAGGGAGATCTAAGGGAAAGGGCCAGCAATACTTGCCAGCTTCCAAAGCACCAAAGCAAGGAAGGCGTTGCTATTCCCAAGGGAAGATTTTATCCTCCCCAAGAACAGCAACAGGACTTAGTCTGGTCGATCACAAAAGGAGGAATCATACTACAGAAACCTTCGATAGTGACCTAAGGGAGCTAAGCTCCCTTTATAAGTGTTAGGTCAGCGAGGGGAACTCTGCCCCAAGCCAGACAACACGGACTCAGACTAAAAAACTCTGTTGTTCTGTCCCTCTTTGAACCAGACTTTGCTGGAACAGGAAGGTACAGTAACACCCTAGTATAGTTTTATCGAAAATAAATTCGGAAAAAACCACTTAGGGATAAGCCCAAGGCTTAAACAGAGGGAAAGGGATTGCATACCTTCTCCGAAGAAAAGAAAGCAACCGGGGAGAATAATAAAGTATACTAAGGCTCCATAAGCAATTAACCTAGGCACCAAGAGAATCAATTACCTAATTCACCGAAACTCTCACGTATACAATCTTGGAAATATTCCACACAGTCTAAAATGTATAAAATATAGCCTAAAGCTTTAATAAACTTTTAAT
>NW_027168527.1:257500-270000 GCF_036898095.1 Palaemon carinicauda | reverse complement strand
CCATAGCCTCTGTACTATGGTCTTCCACTGTCTTGGGTTAGAGTTCTCTTCCTTGAGGGTACACTCGGGCACACTTTTTTATATTATTATTTTTTTTCTTCCTCATGTTTTTTTTAGATGGTGTGCTGGGCAGGCTTAACAGAAGGGCCATGGATGCCTGGTGGTTTATCAAGAGGTTGTCTTTTCCTTTTCTGATTCTTTTTCTTCTAAAAACCATCCATATTGTCCTCCCTTCAGTTGAAGTGGCTATCCTGGAGGGTATTTAGCCTTGCATGGTGTATCAGCTTCTCCACGTTGACTAGTTTTTCCGACTTTTTACTATAGTCTATGGGTTTCATCAATCACTTTATCTATAATTCTCAACATACTGTTTTTGTTATAATTCTTGTTAGTCTAGTTTTTAAGTATGATGTCTCTTTTTTTTCTTTCTATTAATTCTTATGCTGTCTGGAGACATTGAGCGATATCTGGGACCAGTACGTCCTAGATTTCGTCAATGTCGTCTTCTGTATTGCAATATTCGTGGTGTTCATGCAAATATCCAAGACCTTACAGTTGCGTCCAGACAGTATGATATTCTTTTGTGCTCAGAAACTTTGGTTTCTAATATGAGGCGCTCCTCTGAGCTCCTTATAAGTGGTTTTAAGAAGCCATGAATGTTGAAGCATGATGCCATCCCTAGGGCCAGGGGAATGGCGGTGTATATTAGGACCGAGTACCCTGCTTCTCATAAGTCCTACTATCAATGTGGATGTCATGAGATTCAGGTAATAAAGGTTTGTGGCAGGCATAACTAATTTTATTTGTGTTCCATTTACCGGAATCTAGACATGAATTATTCTATCTTTGACTGTCTTCTTACCATTATGGCTAAGATACAAGAAAATGATAGAAAGGCTTCTTTTGTCTTTGTTGGTGATTTTAATGCTCACCATACGTCTGGTAATTGCTTGGACCTCGTATACACTGACTCCCCTGGCGTTATAACTAGTAAGGTTGGTTCTCCAGTCGGGACATCTGATCATGCCTTGATTTCATTAGTAGTGCAGACTGAGCAACCTGTCCCTGATATATAATTTTCTTGTAAAATTTATATGAAATCCCAAGCAGACTGGGATGGGATTTTCCATGATCTTTTGTGCTTGAATTGATCATTATATAGTAGTGCAGATTTGTTTTCCCTTTGAATGATATTCTAGTCAACATAATTGATAGGCGTATCCCTTCTCGTGTGCTCAGGCACCGAATGAAGGACAAACCGTGGTTCAGTGATGATTGTAGACGTGCTTATTTGGAGAAGCAGGAGGCCTATCATGTTTGGAAGGGTAACAGATAAGATTTGACCTTGAACAACTATACTCAGCTTCAAGCTTTTGCTCAGGGAGTTTATGCCTCAACTGAAAAGGAGTACAATTTAACTATAAAAGAAACCCTTTCTGGTAAAACTCAGGAACATAAATGGTGGTCTACCCTAAAATCTGCACTCTTTGGTGTAGATGCAACAGTTCCTCCTTTACTTAGACCAGATGGCTCAGTCACTCACTGTCCAAAGGGAAAGGCAACCCTGTTGGCTGATGTTTTTGACTGTAAACAGAATAATGAAAAATTTGAACTTCCTCATTCATGTTTTCCTGATGCTAAACTAACTAGTTTAGCTTTTCGATCTCGTTAGATTAAAGCTCTGTTGATGGACCTTGATGCTTATAGAGGTGTAGACACATATGGCAGTTTTCCTTTGTCTTTTTATAAAGACGGCAGATTTCTTAGCTCCAAAGTTATCTGGTATTTTGCTCAAGTTAGCAAGAAGGGAAGCTTTTATCACTTGTTGGAGAATGGGTAATGTTACTCTTCTATGTAAATGTGTTTGTGGTAGCTCAAGTCCCACTGATTATCGCCCAACTTCCATAACTCCTATATTATCTAAAGTTTTTTAAACGTCTTCTGACCAAACTTTTTAATAGGTTTGCTGAAGGTAATCATCTATTCCCTAGTTTGCAATTTGGTTTTCGTAAAGGCCTTGGAGCATGTGATGCCCTTCTTACAATCTCCAATGCTGTACAGAAATCCCTTGCATGTGGTCAGGAAGTTCGTATGACTGGCCTTGATTTTAGTGCTGCCTTAGACCGTGTTAATCAAAAGGCCCTTGTTTTCGAACTCAAACAGTTGGGAGTGGGTGGGTCGTTTCTTAGTATTATTATTTATTTTTTAAGTAATATATCGCAAAGATTTGTTGCTGATGGGCACCATAGTGAGTATAGGAATGTGATATCCGGTGTTCCACAGGGTAGTGTTCTTGGCCCATTACTTTTCATACTATATACACATGAAATGTGGTTTGGCCTATAAAACAAGCTTGTTGCATATGCAGATGATGCTACTCTCTTTACATCAATTCCATCCCCTAAATGTAGATCTGGGGTTAGTGAATTCCTTAATAGAGATTTAAATAAGATTAGTGCATGGTGCAAATTGTGGGGTATGAAGTTGAATCCTAATTGTAAGTAGGTCAAGGACGGTTGCTCCTCAACATCCGGATCTCAGTATTGATAATGTTTCTTTAAATTTGTATGACTCTTTTACAATATCAGGTGTGGTTCTCGATAGCAAATTTACTTTTGAGAAACACATTAGGTCTGTGTCTTCTTCAAATGCAAAAAAAAATTGGTTTATTGAGAAAGTCTTACAAGATTTTTGGTGATCAATCTATTTTGAAAAAGGGTTTTAATTCTTTCATTCTACCTTGTTTTGAGTATTGTTCTCCTTTCTGGTGTTCAGCTTTTGATTTTCATCTTAATTTGTTGGACAGAAACTTATAGAGCGAGAACTAGCAGCAATTTATTTACCGGAGATGACCAAACTTCTAGTGGGCATTTTTGGAAAGGGTCTAGCATGGGACATCCAAAAGTGGGCACCTTTAAGTTGGGCAGTGGTGGGTGTAGATTTTATTAACCTCTTTTGTCCGAAAACTGACTTTTCCTTTTTCGGCAAAATATGTGGTAGGGGATAGTAAATTGGCTGCAGCTTCCCTCACACTCGGCTTAGCATAACGATCTATATACCAAAATGATGCTATTGATCAGTAGATTTATTTGATATCAAACAAAATTAATTGATTTATTATTAGTTGTCACCAGGGGTCAAAAGGTCAAGGTCATCCCTTTGAAATTCCGGATTATGGTTTTAGTTGTAGTTTGGCTAAATAAGACATCAAAATTTGCTAAAGGTTAACTTAATATGCTTAAATTATAAAAAAGAGAGACAAAGTTTTTCAAAGAAGGTGGGATCTATTCCAGCTATATTGCTAATATGGACTTCTCTAAAAATCTATTTCCTTTTCTTCATCCGAGGAATGTTGGCTCTCAGTGTCTCTTTCATCATCGTCAACACCATTATCATCATCATCTTCCTGTACATCAGATTCTTCAACGGTTAACTTATCAGGAGTATTTGAACCAGTGAACTAGACATTCATCAATCTGCTATTCTGGACTTTCCAGCTATGTCCTTCAGGACCAAATGAGACTAAATCGGCTTCCCTTGCATTCCTCCATATGTGTGCAACAAAGTTAGTACTTAGGAACTTCTGTTGCAACACTCTTTGGCAAGGAGGAAGACAACAGGGGTCTCAAGTTTTGATTTTATCCAACGGATCAGTTTCCTTCTTTGGGGCATACAACTTGCGGAAAAGTTAAAGCGTGGCTTCATCAACACTTGTCAGGTTCCAAACTCCATAGACAATGCACAAGTACTCTTCAACTACAGCATCAACATCTAGATCGATGACATATGAGTCTCCAAGGTGACTAATTGCTGATGTGAGCCTAGGGTTGTTTCTTATTATTTCAAATGGCTTCCACTTTGCATCTCCCATAAAAGAGGCTGTGTAATCACAGCCTGTCACAGCATGGAAGTTTGGTAGAGCATCGCATAAAGGTCCAGTCAGTTTGGTTGCAAGATGTGACATATCTATGAAACGCCTGGAATTTCTAGAACTCAAGCCAGCATCCATCCAAATCTGTGCATTAAGAAACCTAGCATGGTAGAGAATAAGGATGAAGACGTCATTGTTGTTATTGTGAATGACAATCACTGGGGCCATATCACATTTAACAGCAACAAAGTTTGCATGGTACAGTAACCGTGTATCGGCTTCTTCATGCCTGCACTGAAGCTCATGAACCAGGATCCTGTTGACAGTTCCACTTGCTGAAGTGTGAAGGTAGCATTCATGTTCCACTGCAAAGTAGACCTGATGTCCCTAAAAAGTCGATGCATATCTATCTGATGATCATTCATCCTTCAAGAAGGCCAAAAACTCTGTTTTGAATTGTGATGTGCTCCAAGCCGTGTTGATATCTGGTGGTCTTTAGTGTGACGAGCCAGTGATTATATAGGTAGTGGGTGTCCTACCACGCAAGTCATGTTCAATGTCCTTGATACTTGGCCCATTAGGATATGTGTCACAGACTATGTGTACAATTTCACCAGTGCTACAAGCTTGTTTCAAAATGGATATTGCCATCCCCCATAGATGGATGGCATGTAAAGCACACGGAAGAAAAACATAGCATTTATTATATAGACATCAGTCCTGTCTGGTATGGCATTCAAGGTTCCCATTACTTCTAATTTTTCCATTAATGTGCTCTGTGATGTCTTGTTCATATCACCGGTTATATGACACAATGAGAAAGGAACTGGAGTGAGAGGATAGGATAGGACAATACTGAGATCAAGTTCTTGTGTTACTGACAAAAACAGCATCCTTCCAAATATGTCTCTGGTTCATTTTGCTTCCTTGATCTGTTTGTCCTTTGTGTTGAATTTAACTTTTACTGCATTCTGTGTGAAATTCATCACCTTCCTTCGCTTAATAGTCTGTTCAAAACGCCCACTATCTACCTTACGTTCATCTTTTATGCTTGGTAGTTCCAGTTTCTTTTGACTGCAGAAGACTGTGTTTCACACCATCCGACGCAGCTTTGCCAGTGTTTAGGCAATACAGAGTATCATCATTAACAGTGAAAGAATTGAGAATGTTCTCCACCTCTGTGATCGTGCTCTTACGGTCTGCATTGTCTTTGGCAATTCTCGATGGCTTTAGTTCCTGTATTGCATCATCCACCAGTGTGATTCCAGCCATTTCCAGGAGACAACTCACAATTGCTCTCCTAAAAGATCTTGTCACTGTCCCCCTCTTACGGGCTGCAACATTCTGTGTAAATGCAGCAATACCCTTTTGCCTGGATGCGTCATCCCTATTCACAGTTTGCTGTAAGGTAAAATCAACTGCACTTCTGGAAAAGGTATTCCTAGTTCTCCACACAGAAAGTGCACCCCTTTTCAAAACTTGGCTAGATTCCGGGATGCGTCATATCCATATTGAGCAGATTGAGGTGATACAATGACATCCAACGGACATAGTTTGGTAAGTGACAAGGACACAGGCAATTCAGGTGCACACTTACAAATTTCAAGGAAGTTAGAACGCAATGTAGAGGCTGCTTCAGTTACAATATGCTCTTCTGAGCTGCTAAATTTTGAATCTCTTGAAAGGGCCAGTTGTTTATTTACCTTGCTAGAAAACACTACCAAACCTTCTTTCCTACTTGAACAACCAAAATATTTCACAATTTTATCCCCTAAAGTTGAGACTTTGTGAGGTACAATCTCAACTTCAGATATTTGCTCTAGAAATCTATGGTAGTGCCGATGTAATAAAACAAGGTATTCAGGCCGATAATTGTCATTGATTGAGGATTCAATGTATTGGAATATACTTGTTAAAGCAATACAGTTTGCATTGTCACAATCAAGAGACACTGTTCTCTTTAATGTGTCCCTCTTTTGATTCAGGTATGCTCGTTTACATTCATTATGATATTTCACCTCTTTGTTATGAAACCCAATGTCATCTATCATCACAAGCATTTCACTGTCATTTAGAGCACGAGCAGCTTTGATATTTTTTCAACAGAATAACATGCATATTTTGGTGAGAGTTTGATCCTTTCCTCGAATTTTCTTTCTAGTTTTTTTGCAGAATATGCAGACATTTGGTAAAACCCCTGACGTTGATACAGCAAGCTTAGTCGATTGGCTTTGAAGGTAAGGGCAGCTATCATTTGTTTGCTGCGTATTACCAGTCCCACTAGTCATTGTGAGGGCTGCAGTGTTAACAGCAACATCAACCTGAAGAAATTGAAACTCATAGTTCATTTTTAGGACTACTTATTTGTAAACAGCCAGTTACTTATATGAAAAAATAGATTTGTGTAAGAAGTTGTGAATCAACACTTGAAAATACACATATGAACTGAACTGGTTATTTATCTCTCACTGCCGGAAATCTGCATAATATTTCCTCAGTGATTTTGATCTACATAATAGGCCTTCGCACATACGTCATTACTGCGGATGAAGCAATGGAAAAGAGTGAAGAAACGTATGCATTAAAATACTATATGACCATGACGAGAGCTTACAGCCATTAGTGGCATACTATTTACAGCGGAAGGGTGGTGTTCATTCAAATTATTAAAGAATAAATGTTTTTATAATGTTTTAAAGACAAAGTAATTGCACACACAGTCAATAAAACTGATCTCAGTAATATAGGTAAATCATCTATCAACTAAATTTGAAACGGTTTGACGAGTGAATTTCAAAGCAACCGTTTAATAATGACTTTTATCATATCAGTCATATTGCTGGAATAGATCCCATCCTCTTCAAAAAACTTGATTTATGTCTCTTCTTTATATTCTATTCATATTTAGTAAACCTTGGGCAAATTTTGATGTCCTATTTAGCCAAAATACAGCTAAAACTCCAAAACGGCGTTTCAAAGGGCTGACCTTGACCTTTTGACCCCTGGTGACCCCAATGATCATCTAATTAATGTTGTTTGATAAGAAATAAATCTACAGATTAATAGCATCTTCTTGGTATATAGTTCTTTATTGTAGGACCAGTGTGAGAGGAGATGCAGCCAATTTACTTTCCCCTACCCCCATATTTTGCCGAAAAATGAAAAGTCCGTTTTCGGACAAAAGAGGTTAATAAAATCTACACCCACCACTGCCCAACTTAAAGATACTTATTTTTGGATGTCCCATGGTAGACCCTTTCCAAAAATGCCCACTAGAATTTTGGTCATCTCCGGTAAATAAATGGCTGCTATCTCTTGGACTATTACTGTCTATTAAATTTCTTATTCCTGATCTAGATATTAATCTTTGGCACCGTCGTTCAATTAGTTCATTATGCATGTTACATAAGATTTTTCATAACTCTCACCATCCTTTACATTCAGATCTCCCTGGACAATTCTATCCTGTCCGTAATACTAGATAGGCAGTTAGTTCTATTAGCCAGGCCTTCTCCATCATGAGGCTCAATACTACACAGTATTCAAGAAGTTTTATTCCAGCTGTTACCAAGTTGTGGAAGAATCATCCTAATCCGGTAGTTGAATCAGTAGAACTTCAAAAGTTCAAAGTAGGAGTAAATGTTTTTATGTTGACCAGGCTAACATCAGTCTTTTTATTGTTTATGTATGACATATCTGTTTTTAACGTTGTTAATAGTTTATATAGGACATATGTTTTGACGTTGTTACTGTTTTTAGAATGATTTATTGTTAATTTATTCGCATCATTTATTTATTTCCTTATTTCCTTTCCTCACTGGGCTATTTTTTCCTATTGGAGCCCTTGGGCTTATAGTATCTTGCATGTCCAACTAGGGATGTAGCTTGGCTAGTAATAATAATGATAATAATAAATTTTTGTGATGCTTGTTAGCCAAACACATAAGTTTCTAAACTTCAGCAAAGCAAGAAGAATGACGAACAAATGATCATGTCTGGCATGGGAGATTCTAAATGTCCCCTTTAAAAAGGAACCACAAATCAGCCATTTGAAAGATGTTATTGCTCACCTGGAGAAAGGTTTTCTTGCATTCTAGAATTGATGTCACCACTGTAGTATGTAACGGTTTGAAAATTCCTTGAAGATGAAGACCTTTTATTTTCCTTACCTAATTTGTGAAAACATTTCAGAAGTGGAAATTGAAATCTGATCTACAATTGAAGAATAAAATAAAAAAAAAGATGAGGGAGATCCGGAATATGATTAATAAAGGTTGCGATTTATCATAAAAAAACGGAGATATAGACAGTCACACAAACCACACAAGAGAGAGAGAGAGAGAGAGAGAGAGAGAGAGAGAGAGAGAGAGAGAGAGAGAGAGAGAGAGAGAGAGAGAATGTAATTTTATATTTGAGATACATGTTTTTGTTATTGTTAATAATTATCTATATGATGATAACTAGGATTATCCGTGACTGGCCGGCCCATAGAAGACTAACAGCCAATTTTATTCATACGTCTAATACCTTGATACATGGATACATGCACTTACAAAAAAGAACGGTTTTATATCGAGAGTTCAATGCTTTAGTAAGACAGTAGTTATTTCTTTGCAATATTAAACATAATATACTCTGGCGTACCAAAGTATTGCTAGAATATTAGAATTCAAATGGAAAGATATTATTTGTTGTCATTGGATATCGGGTTTGAACCAAGGTCTTCTCTGAGAAGTCACGATATTCTCAGTTTACTCCACATCACCTTCGGATTCATTTTGTCAAAAGACATTTTAGTCCTTGTATAACACCTGTCCTTTTTTGAGGGAAGGGATACCTTAACATGGGGAAATGGTTTGTGTATCGCCATGATCAGTAAAACTGTACTATAGAGGGCCATCTATACTAGGTTTGTTTACTTTGAGCGATCAGACTAAAGTCTCCCACCATCACCAATCCGCAGTGGCCATCAAGTTGATGATAATGGCCGACCCTCGACAAGGATAAAAATATGTCTGAGGCGTTTGTCTTGTAGTGAACTAGAAATAGCTGCATTTATTGTTGGTGTTGTTGCAAAATACATGTATAACTAATTCCAAGTAATATGACATTCAAGATGAGGTCAGGAAGTGGCAGCGCAATGTTATATGGTTTTAAGGAATCTTATTTGTTCTAAACTAAAGAAATGAACTTACTATATCTTCCGTTTAATAAAATGAGATATTAGTTTTCCTTTAGAACTAGATATTTATTTTAAATAAGGAAATAAATAGAAGAAATACTATGTTATCCTGAAGTGCGTCAAGTTAACGTTTTTTAATACATCAAAGTTGTTTTGATGTTATCTATATTGTTTGGTAAAAAAAAAAAAAAAATTCAAAGGTTTATTTGATATACCAGACTTTTTGGACATTAGGTTTTGTTATTTAGTAAATCATTGTAACATAAACATTCATTCTTTTACTTCAATATATTAAAGTTACTTGAACTTCCATCAAATGATAAATTAAATAATCTGAAGAGGTTTATTGGATATGTTCTGCAAACATTAATGTGAATAGAAAACCTTTATAACCTAATAATCCAAGATCTCTCTCTCTCTCTCTCTCTCTCTCTCTCTCTCTCTCTCTCTCTCTCTCTCTCTCTCTCTCTCTCTCTTGACATAGTAATCTTTCCTCTTAACTGATATGAAAATGTATTTTATAATTTCCTTCCTTTTTCTGTTAGTGTTGATGATGACCGATGTATGTAAATTGACTGGACTGCATTTATTAAAGACTTAAAGTATTATTGCTTCTTATTACACTAACAAAATTTCAGAAAAAAATACTTTGATTACTACTTTCATAAGTTTATTTGGCAAAATAGATTTCTTCGTAAGGAGCGTACCTTAATAGATTCTGGGATCTTCTTTAAAAACAATCTTTCACTAAGGCAAGTGGAGTAATGTTAGTGCAAACCTGACACTTAGAAAAAATAACGCTGAAAAATAAAAATCTCCCACAGGAATATCTTCAAATCTCAAATACAACTCTACTCCCCAACAGAGACTTGGAGGAGACACACGACAGAAATCGAGATTAATCTCAAGCAAATATTAGGTCTTTTTCAGTCGGACAGTAAAACTTAAAAGATTATACCTTCATGAACCACCTCCCCAAGGCCCTCCCATTCTGCCCCCCCCCCCCCCTCCCGAACCCCTCCAAAGGGTAAAGTAATAAGAGTAAAATAAGATAATTACTTCTCCTTCTTTGAGTTAGTTTTGTTATGTATATAACTTACGGGCCAAAGGAAAACAAAAATATGAACAAGTTATGGATAAGTTAATTAGGGGTTCTTGTTTGCTAGGTAAATCCTTTAGTCAATTTCATCGAGGTTTTTTAACAATTGGTTAGATATGCTTTGTTAATTAACATTGAACTTCTGTTAATTGCTTATAAGAACAGGTAAAAAAGAAATAATTTTCTTGCATAAATATACACACTCATGCTAATATATACATATATATATATATATATATATATATATATATATATATATATATATATATATATATATATATATATATATATATATATATATATATATATATATATATATATATATATATATATATATATATATATATATATTCTTTTACTTTTTCTTCCCAGCTGGTTCCCATTTTTATATGGGGTCGCCGTTGCGGATGAGCCGTTTCCATTTTTTCTATTCTGTGCTTCTGCCTCATCAATCCCCTTCTCCTGTTAGTCTCCTCTCACACAGTCCCTCCATCTCTTTCTTGGTCTCCCTCTTCTTCTTTGAACCTCCATCTCCATAGTATGTCTCCCAACGTGGTCCTCATCTCTCCTCATCAGGTGTCCATACCATCTCAGCCTCCCTTCCTGCACTTTCTTTGATATTTCCACTACCTTTGTCGATCCCCTTATGTAGTCATTTTTTATCCGATCCTCTTTTGTCACCCCAGACATCCACCTATGCATTCTCATTTCTGCCACATCTATCTTCTTTTCCTCTGTCTTCCTCATGCTTGCTGTTTCCGTTCCATACAGGAATGCTTTTTCTTACTACTGTCTTATGGAATTTTCCTTTTAATCTCAGTAGTATTCTTTTGTCACTAAGAACTCCTGAGGCTACTCTCCAGTTGTTCCAGCCTGCCTGTACCCGATGTTTAACTTCATTTTTCATACCTCCTCCAGCGTTAACAAAGGATCCCAAATACTTAAACTTATCAACTCTCTTTATCTGTTCTCCCCTAAGCTGAATACTTTCTTTATCATCCCCCTCACTGGTGGTACACATATATTCTGTCTTAAATCTACTTATTCTCATTCCTCTGTCCTCCAGTACCTGCCTCCAACTTTCCAATTTCATTTCTAGATTTTCCCTAATCTCTGCGCACAGAACAATATCATTTGCATACAATATGTTCATTGGCACTGCCTCCCTTACCTCTCCTATTAAAACGTCCATCAATATGTTAAAGAAAAATGGGCTCAGAGCCAACCCTTGGTGTAATCCTACTCTCACCTCAAAACCCTCTGTCTCCCCAGCACTGCTCCTCACTCTAGTAAATACATTACGGTACATCTCTTGTATCAGTCGAACGTACTTCTCTGGCTCCCTCCTCTCCCTCAGACTCCTCCATACTTCTTGTCTTGGGACTCGGTCATAAGCCTTTTCAAGGTTAATGAATACCACATGCAAGTCTCTTTGCTTTTCCCGGAATTTCTCCATTAGTTGCCTCTGACAAAATACACCATCTGTTGTTCCCCTCCCCTTCATGAATCCCATCTGCTCTTTACCTATTTCTACTCCTTCTCTTAGTCTGACATCTATCATCCTTTCCAGTATCTTCAAAGTGTGGGACATCAATTTAATACCTCTGTAATTCCAACACTCTTGGACATCACCTTTCCCTTTGAAGATTGGGATCAATATATTCCCACGCCACTCATTTGGTATCTTTTCCTGCTCAAAAATCTTTATCATGAGATCGTACAGTATATCCACTCCTTCATCTCCAAATGCTTTCCATGCCTCCAGAGGAATCATGTCTGGTCTAGTTGCCTTCCCATTCTTCATCTTCCTCAGTGCATCTATTACCTCTTGCCTAGAGAAACTTATTACCATGCCAAAGTTCACCTGTCCATCCTATCTTAATAATCTATCATTTTCTTCATTCAACAAATGTTCAAAATATTCTTTCCATCTCTTTGCAATGTCTTCCTCCTTTCTAAGTACTACACCATCTTGATTTTTTATTTGTTTGATGTGTGTAATGTCTTTGGCGCTCTTATTTCTAGTATTTGATAGCGTGATCATCTTGTTTAATCCTTCCTTTGTCCCCAGCTCATTATACACATCATCATATGCCTTAGCTTTAGCTTGGGCTACTAAATTCTTCACAACCTTGTTATTATCTTTGAACCTCTTTTCTGTCTTCCCCTGACTGTGACTCTTCCCATCTCTTCTTTGCCTCCTTCTTATCTTTTACAACTTCCTCAATTTCTTCACTCCACCACCAACTCTCCTTTTCTTCCCATATGATTCCAGATGTCTCTCCTAGCAGCTCCTTTCCATGCCTTCTCATTACTGCTGCATTACGTGTCCACCATTCTTGAACATC
>NW_027168527.1:247500-252500 GCF_036898095.1 Palaemon carinicauda | reverse complement strand
CATTCTTTTAGTTATTAACACATAATCCATTAATGCCCTTTCTACTACTCTCCCATTTGCCACTCTTACCCATGTATACTTGTTTTTATCTTTCTTTTTGAAAAAGCTACTATTTTTCACCATCTCTTGCTCAACACACATATCCACAAGGCTCTCGCCACTCTCATTTTCACCTGGTACGCCATACTTCCCAATGACACCTTCTACCTCTCCAGTGTCCACTCTAGCATTTAAATCACCCATGACAACTACATAATTCCTTCTACCCAGTCCTTCTACACACTTAGTTAATTCATTCCAGAACTCATTCCGCTCTTCTTCACTTTTCTTACTACCTGGCCCATACGCACTGACAAACGCCCAACATTCCCTACCCAACATAACCCTTACCCACATTAACCTAGATGATATCTCCTTCCATTCCACTACTTTACCTGTCAGCCAATCACTCAGCAATAAAGCCACACCCTCTCTTGCTCTTCACCTTTCAATCCCAGACACTCTACCAGACATTTCACTAAACCTCACTTGACCCTTTCCTTTTATCTTCGTCTCACACAAGGCCAATACATCCATCCTTCTATTCCTAAGCATACTTCCAATTTCACATCTTTTACTTTCTATCGTACTACATCAACGCACATTCAAACACCCCAAAACTAGAGTGCGGGGAGCAGTCACTCTCCCTGCAGCTCCATCTCTTGGTTGTCTCAAAGGATGTAGATAAAGGAGAAAGTTTTCCCAGCCCCCTCGTCCCGTCCCTTTTAGTCGCCTCTTACGACGCACAGGGATAACGTTGGTGCTATTCTAATTTTTTATATACCCCCGCGGCCACAGGGGGCGTATATATATATATATATATATATATATATATATATATATATATATATATATATATATATATATATATATATATATATATATATATATATATATATATATATATATATATATATATGTATGTATTTTAAATTGATAACAATCAACGTCAATTATTGACTTTTTTTTTACTTGCAGTAAAAAAATGTCAAAGTCAATTGATTATTGAATTTCACTTCCAAATATGAATCTTTTTAACTAAGTTCATAAAGCCAAATGTGTTTTGATGACTAGGAGGAAAGGATTATCGTCCGATTTTTATCTATATATATGTAATCCTTCATTATGAATATGAATCTCAAATGCAGACGTAAGACTGATTCTCCTCAGGAGAAATAAAGAATATTTTCTTATTTAGTTTTCACTATTTTTTTTTTCTCTTTCTTCGTCAGACGTCAATTATTTAACTACACTCTATATGCTATCACAGTTTCTTCTACTAAAGAGTTTCTAGATTTATTACTATTATTATTATTATTATTATCATTATTATTATTATTATTATTATTATTATTATTATTGTTGTTATTATTATTATTTTTATTATTACTATTATTATTGTTGTTGTTGTTGATTTTATTATTTTCATTATTAGAAAGGCTGTAACCCTAGATCTCTTACGTTCTCCAGTTCTCTCATTTTACTCCAGCACATGTGCTAGCCGATTAGAAACATCGTCTCGCAATCTGTGTGTCAGGATTTCTAGCATTACTAACGTCTGGTATTTTCTCAAAGTGTCAGCAACCTCCTTGTATATGTGACCTACAGAGGCGAAGTGGGGGTGAGTAAGCCTTATTCGTCTACATACTGAACAACTGTCCTCCATTGCCTGGCCTTCCTTGGTACTACCCTGGATGGTGAAGACTTATGGTTGATCTCTTGGATATTGCCCTATCCTTGACTCGGTTTCTCAAGAGTAACCTTTATGTTTCCCACTTTTGATCTAATTAGATTTAAAAACTATGCATAATCCCCCCGAGTTGCCTTGGAGCAAGAGTTTAACCATCCCTAGACATAAAAACAACAATGAAGAAAATTTATAGACATGATAATTTCATACTATATTATAATGTCATCTGTTTCCTTCGGATGTTGAATTTATGAAATGAAATCAATGGTTTTTGATGAGATTAGAAATAACATAGTCCTAAATCTTATGTCTTTGAATTTCGAAATAAAAGATATGCCTAATGTGGAAAAAAAAAAAATTGATTTCCACTCAAATCTCCCTTTTCAAAAGAAGGTATTGGGTTCTACAAGACAGATCTAAAGGAAAATTAGAGAACAATAATTTATTCATGAATTTCAGTACGAAAATCCTTCCGGATGTATCCTTTGTGAATACATATGTGATGGAGATCACGATACACTTATATGCTGGCTGGTTGACCACATTTAAATTGTCGTAATCAAGGTTTACCAACAAGATTGGGTTTAAGATTGACAAGATGACATCGCTCTAAAATAGAACAGAAAGCAAATCATGAAAATAAAGGTAATTCGATGATGATTACAGATATCTATGGAAAAGGATGATAAAAGATGACCATTACAATCTTATCATCTAGCAATGATAATGTGATTTACGTTTACACACACTCACATAGACACATATACACAAACAAGCGCGCACACACACACACACACACACACACACACATATATATATATATATATATATATATATATATATATATATATATATATATATATATATATATATATATATATAAGACCTTATAATTTTTATACTTGCCTAATGCTTTGAAAGAGATTACAATCGTTTGGTTTGAGAAAAACCAAATTCATTTTCCTATATAATGAAAACATCAAAATTTATTCAATGGATCAGGATAATGTAAGAGTTGAGTTTATTTGTTCTTGAATAATGAGTAACTCGGGTAATTCGATTAAGGGAAATTCCATATTTTGTTGTACGCGCCATAAGATATATCGGTGAGCTCTCATGAGACTTCCAAACGATTCAACATTCATTTATCAATAACATTATTGTTGATAGTTACTATTACTCCATAAACTATAGTCCTCCAATGCCATATTAAGATGAGGAAGGAATTGTTAAATGTTAAATTTTTTAACAGCAAAATCATTGTATTATTGACTATGTGTAATACCTTATGATTCTTATAGCCAATGATAATTCCAAAATCACATTATAGCATCACTGATTACCATTTATATGTCCAATATTGCATCATAGCCGCTCTAATTACAATTCATATGGTCAATATCACAGTTTAGTTTTGGTATGATACAGTTTCGTATCATACCGGCATTAATTACTTTAAATCACCGTCCTGTTTGTATAATGAATATTGAGAGAAGGAAGTTAATTCTATCAATAATAAAAATGACATTGATAATCTCTTTTCAATCTTTTTAATTAAAAGAAAACAAAATGTCCCAGCAGGTGTTCACTGACCATTCAATTACCTCGAAGTCTTTCAGACTAGAGTTTATAGTCACCCTAAAACAGCTAGCGAGATTGTTAAATTGAAACAGGGTTCATGTTACAAAACAGCATTTGCTTTCGTGAATAAAGTATTTAATGTATACTATTCTTTTTTTTGCAAGCTCAGTCTGTTCCTGAACAGCGGCACGCCCTTGAATAAGCAACGATCTAATAACAGAAAACGATTCTTCTGACACAAGGAATGGAATGAGGAAAACAACATTGAATTATATATGATATCAAAACCTTCTTTTACTGAGAATGATATTTTTCGGAGAAAAATCAATGTTTGTGTAATTTTATTTTCTGTAAATGTTTCGGTAAAAAGCATGTATTATTATTATTATTATTATTATTATTATTATTATTATTATTATTGATACACACATACACGCACAAATACACAAAAACACACACACATACATATGTACATACATACATACATACATATATATATATATATATATATATATATATATATATATATATATATATATATATATATATATATATATATATATATATATATATATATATATATATATATATATATATATATATATATATTGAGGTAGGTTGTCGCTTTATCCCTGGATAGGTACGTTCCTCTGACACCCCTTTAAGGGTATACTCGGTCGCGCGCAACCCCGACTCCGAAAAAAAATCAGGAAAAATTTAGTTATGCATCAATCTGTATTGTTTGACTTGCTAAAAATACTTCAAAGAATGCTAAAAGCTATTGAAAATATAAATGATACCCATCTACAAAATAACTATTTATTGGAAATATAATACAAATTTAAGTATACAAAAAAAAAGACTTGACGTAAATATTCACAAAAAATAGAAATATACATAAACACATAAATCCCCTTAGGGACACCTTCTTAGATGGCAAAGCAACAGCGTGTAATTGCTGGAAATGAGTTGGACCCATAGAAGTCAAGATCTGAAATGAGAAAAAAGGGTAACTTTTTTTTGCCAAAAAAAATTTGTCCAAATTTCATTAATTTTTTTGGGTACCCAAATGAAATAGGAAGAGGCTAATTTTTTTATATAACTAACTCATATTATCCTAGAACAGAAATACATAATTAAATATGCACTAAGATGTAATTTACTGTTATATCAGGTGCGAAATCTAAAGGTCATTTTTTGACAGCGTAGTTTCACAATGTAAATTTCTTATGAAAATCATTTTATCTCCTATAAAATATGACATTTATGCATTAAAATATACCAAAATATCACAAATTCTATACAGAACTAGAATATATAGAGATATGCCAACTTACCTTTCGGGTATGTCAACAAAATGGCTGCAGACCGCAACAACTCTTACAGCCCAATCTACCACTTGAAATGAAGAATGGGGTTGCAAACTCCATATTATCATCAACATCTCTTTTTAACTCCATTAGAAGTGTTTTGATGACATCCATGCCGAGGGAATACTGCCTGCTGGCCATCATTGAAGATAAATTCAAAATAAATAGAAAAAAGTCAAATTTGCAAAAAATAAAAAAAAAAATCAGAAATTAGCATTTGAGGGAAAATGGACCTCACGGCAATATATGGCATATAAGCCAAAACCAATGTCATACAAGTGGTAGACACATCATCTATCCACACTTTCTAACTATAAAGA
>NW_027168527.1:227500-240000 GCF_036898095.1 Palaemon carinicauda | reverse complement strand
AGTGCTTATGCGTTTACGCAGTGGACGTCTGTATTCATATAGATATTTTGATAGAATTGCAAGGGGTCAAAGAGATAAGAAAAGAAATACCGTAAACATGACGCCCCCTTTGAGCCCAGCTCCTGGACCGAGAAACGCAATAGCAGGACAGGTTAACCCCCTCCCCATTGTGACACTTGTAAATGCTTGATCAGCAATCCTTCCTTTTCAGGGTCGGGTTAATGGTTTCTTGCCTCAGAATGTGGAGTCATGGATTCCATCCGTCGATGCCCATTTAAATGCCAAACAAATCATAGACTCTTTTATACAATTACAAGAAGCTAAAAGTTTTATAGATTTTCCTAAAGGAGATGCGATTGCGTATTTAAGAGGTGTTTTATTTCAAGAAGCAGTTACCTGGGATGATTTCAAAGTTAGGCTATGCGCGGTCTATGGGGGTGAAGAAGCCTTGGATGTAGTATTAATGTTAAGAAATACACTTAATCAAGCCACTATGACTCGGCTTAATGTTATTGAGAGAGCAGCTCTCCTAGCTAATAGGCTTAATGAATATCAAGATATTTGAGGTTATTTCACTTTGGTTACTAGAGATAACATCTTCATGAAAGATTTTTTACGATTAATGTATTTAACTTGTATGACACTTATGTTGCCTGAAGCTTTAGTGCGGTGTTTTGATAAAAAGTTAACGCCTGCAAGTACGGAATTGGATGTATATAAACAGATAAAGAAACACATGTCTAAGTGTCCTAACCTTGATCCCGTGTTAACTCAAGTTTTTGCAAAAAATGAAACAAAGCCACAACAAGTAAATGTAGTTAATAATAGTCAAGTTGTGGGAATGACGTATTATAATTGCAAACGTCAAGGTCACTTGATTGCGGACTGCAGAAAGAAATTCTGTTCGATACATAACAGTTCGACTCATTCATATAGTCAGTGCTACTCGCGTAAGACACAACAGAATCCTAGAAATACGCAGTCAATTCCACAGTCAGTTCCATATGAAAATAAAAAGAAAAATCCTCATTTTAATAAGAAGAAACAGCCAAACGTCAATGTAGTTCAGAATCCTAAACAAACAAACAGTTCTTTGAATAACGCTGAGCCTGGGTCGTCAAACCAGACCTCGCAAGGTCAGACTAATTTTCAGAATGTGCAGAGCAAAGCAAATACCATATAAGAAACTCCAGTGGGGAAGAGAGTGATGTTGGGTCAAGGTCATTCATGTCAACATCAGTGGTATTGAATAATCAATTTAATGTTTTATCAGATCATTGTGAGGCAATAGATTTTCCTATGAAACACACGGCCGAATTAAGTAAATTAGTGCATGCTCCCGTAGATTTGCAACGAATTCATAAAATAATAAGCCAAATGAGTTACGACCAACATTATATGCTGTGAATTTAGAACACAGATCTTTTACATTACTTTTTTACTCTGGTAGTCCACGCAATATCATGGATTTGAGGACACATCATTTGTTGTTTTCGAATTTTCCGCTAGAAAAATCAGGAGTGAGAGTCTCAGGTATAGGAAATGATGAATTAAATGTAATAGGCGTAACTCATGTTCAGTTCAAGGTCGGTAAGCGTACGTTTTCCGATACATTTGTTGTTGTACAAAACATTGATATATATCTAGCTGTAATTATAGGATAAAAAGGAGACGACAAATGTAACCGTAACGTACGTTGAAGAACCAATAACTTGTCTCACTAATAAAAATATAATATACGCGACCCAGCAGAATTCTTGTTCACCCGTAATATCATTTTGCCCGCAATCTATCGAGCCAAACGTACCTTTGAATTTAATAGTGCAAGTAAAGAAAACATTACTGGGAACTGAAATATCAATCCTTTGAAAACTAACGGATTGTCTGTTACACAAGCTATTTATACAATAGGCTCACATCAACAATGTAATATTGAAGTCTGTAATCATTTAAATACCACTTTAGTAATTCACAAAAATCAACATATCTTGGATGTAGAAGTTTATAAACATCGTATTCTTACCGTTGCTGAAATCAATCACGCTCAATCAGTTGCGGATGAATCCCTTTTGTAATCTATTAAAAATAAAATCAATAAAGACATTGGAGACGAAGAAATTCAGCAGAAAATTTTTGGACTTTTAATTGAATATCATGATTTTTTTTCCACTACGGATGGATCCTTAGGAAAAAGAGATGTGATCGAGCATCAAATAAGGTTAAATGAAAAGCAGAAAATTATCTATATACCCTCGTACAGACTCCCTATGAAATTCCAGAATGAAATAAATGATGAAGTAGGTAAAATGCTAGAAGAAGGAGTCATTAGGAAATCGAACAGCCGTTATAATTTTCCATTAATAATTGTACAGAAAAAAGATCGAACATGGCGTATCTGCGTAGATTTCCGTCGCCTAAATGAGGAAACAATACCTTATCGATTCCCAGTGCCATGTACTGACGATATTTTGTCTTTGTTAGGTCAGAATAAATATTTTACCAGTTTGGACTTAAAGGCTTTCACCAGATATTATTAGAAGAAGATAGTATCCCATACACAGCCTTCAGCACAGCCAGGGGACATTATGAATTTTTCTGGAGGCATTTTGGTTTATGTTGTGCTCCCATAACATTTACAAGAATGATTAACATAGTGTTTATAGACTTGCTAGGGGATATATTGCATGCCTATATGGACGAACTTGTAATCTTTTCCAACACCTTAGAAGAACATATATGTAAATTAGAACTGGTTCTACAGAGACTAAGACAACATAACTTAAGGGTAATGATTAGTAAGTGTGAATTTTTCAAAACAGTATTAATATATTTGGGTTTTATGGTGTCAAGCCAAGGTCTTAAAGTAGTCCATGATAAGGTGTCGGCTATCTGTAACTTTCCCATACCTACTAATGTCAAGGGAATACAGCAATTTCTGGGTTGTAGTGGATATTACAGGCGTTTTATACGCAACTATTCAATAATAGCCGCTCCCTTAACTGATCTTACGAAGAAGGGCGTAGATTTCATATGATCTGAGCAGCATCAGCAGGCGTTTAATACCTTGAAAGATGAACTGTGTAGCTCTCCTATCTTAAAATTTCCTGACTTCGGTAATGAATTCTTCATTGCAACAGACGCCTCAGACTTAGGAGTAGGTGGGGTATTGCTTTTTCCCGATAGCTTTTTATTCTCGAAAACTGAGAACTTCCGAAAGTAAGTATCCAGTAATAGACAGGGAAGGGCTAGCTATTGTTAATTCACTAGTGTATTTTAAGTTCATAATATACGGTTATCCCGTTAAGGTTCTTACTGATCATAAACCACTAACCGAATTCTTTAAAGGCTTCAACCACAGCCCCAAACGAACTCGGTGGCATTTGATCATACAAGACTTTGGTGCGAGAATCAGGTATTTACCTGGGAAAGCAAATATCCTTGCTGATGCATTATCACGCAACCCCGTGTCATCTTGTACGGAGCCTTTAGCTGAATTAATAGATATATCAACATCTATGACTATTGTTAAAACGATATCTGAACAAGAAGATTTGGGCTGGAGTGCTGAATTATTACAGACTGAGCAAACAAAAGATCAGAAATTAGAAAAAATTATAAAAGCTTTGAAAGTCAATCATAAGGAAAAGGAATATATAAAGTATAAGCAGCAGAATTATATAATCAAAGAAAATATTTTGTGTAGGACCGTGACAATGAAAACCCACAATACACCACATAATACTAACGACCAGGTAGTGGTACCAATCTCACTTATTTCCACTGTCCTGAATTGGTTGCATGCAATTCCATTGCATGGACACCCGGGGTTCTCATTAATGTCACAGAAAGCCAAATCATTGTTTTATTAGCATACGATGCTTACACATATAAAAAAACACATAGGTAATTGACGCACATGTCAGGAAAACAAAGGGCATACGATAACACCTGTCAGCTTAGGGGCTTATCGCGTGCCCAATCAACCCTTTGAAAGAATACATTTAGATTTGTTAACAGGATTTTACGAGTCAGACAGAGGAAATAAGCACCTCTTAGTAATTGTAGATGCTTTAACTCGATTTACAGAACTATTAGCGCTTAAAACTAAAACTGTGATTGAATGCGCTAGGAAGTTTTACGAGTGTTACATTTGTAAACATGTCTGAATTCATTAGCATAAAGAAAAATAAATACCATGATATATCACCCAGAGTCGAATGGGCTAGTAGAAAGAGCAAATAGGAAGGTTTTAAATATATTAAGAGTAACACTAGGGGGACCAGACCCCAACTGGGATATTGCAATACCTGCGGTACTGAGTACTCTGAATCATTCATATCATATATTAATTAAAATGTCACCGCACGAAGCATTGTATGGTACCCCAGTTAGAAAGCCTTTCCATGTATTAACGCCTACAACTAATATATCAAATCCTTTAAAAGAATGTATAAATGCAAGCAAAAGTCGTTTTGATATCCTTCAAAAGAATTTAGAAGAATCATAAATCATAATGAAAAGGAATCATGATAAAATAGCGAAGCCAACTAAAACATATACCGTGAGTGATAACGTATACATACAGGTAAATGTACGTAAAGGACTTAATTATAAGATAACACCAGGCCCATATAACATTTTGGAAACATTAACGGCCAATAGGTTTAGAGTTCAAAACGTATCCCAACCCATTGATGAGAGAATCGTACCATTGGCTCACATAAGAAATTAAAATACGAGGGAAATAAGTGAGGGAAAGATTTTTATTTGTATGTTAAAAGTTTTCTTCTTAATTCAGGAGTAATTACATATACTTTTCTCCTTACAGGTTTCCAAGATGAATTTTTTGTTGTTGGGAGTGATATTGTTCGCTCAGACATTTTTCTCTTGTGGGATGAGCTCTAAAACTAAGAGTATAGATTTTAAATATGGCAATATAGTTTAAAGAGAAGAAGACGTTTTTATTACATCAAGTAACGTAGTTGTTGAAGTGCGAATGCAAGCAATTTTTCTCCCAAAAAATGACGTCACTAGCTTAAAAAGCGCAATTTCAGGGTTTGCTTTCTCATTAAATGAATTGCATAGAAGACATTTCCTTTTAATACAGAGAGATCGCTTGCATCGACACTAAGAGTTGCAAAGCTGCAATCTGAAGACTTGCAAAATAAGACTTACGAGACAGAATCTTTGGCTCGTGACCTTTTGATGTGGACTGTAGGACACGAAAATATTGAGAAACGTAACCCATTTGTTTTTGCTGCACTAAACATCTTTGGTTCTATTGCAAGTTTAGGTTTAGGAATTTCCAATCGTCTTAAGATTAGTAATCAAAATAAGAAAATTGAGTTCTTGACTCATGAAGATGAATTGATTATGTCAGAACTAAGGAATCAGTTAGCTTCAATCAATCAAATTATGAGTTTAGTAAATGAACATTCAAGTAATATCAATCAGATTTTGGAAGTACAGGATTTGTTGGCAACGTTAACGTATTATGATTCAAAAAATAGATCACATACATAACAGAATTGCATATTTCATTGATAAATCAAAAGATTATGTTGAAGCTATCACGTTAGCGACTAAAGGTGTACTGTCACCCCATTTGTTGCCATTAAAATACTTGAAGTTAATTGTGGAGAACGGACGGGAGAACCTAGGCTATATTCCTTTGTTAGACACACTTAGGTTAGAATTTTATTACAGCCTAATTACAGTGAGCGTAAAAATAACAGGATTATGATTACAATTCCCTTTGAGTCTTCTGATGCGGGGCAATCGTACAGGATATCACCATTTCCGACTTTCATGACGAATCACTCAAATCCAGTAATATCCAGTTTGACAGGACACGTATTGATTTCCCCAGACAAGGAAACATATACGGTCATTAAAGGCTTGAATCATTTAACTCACTGTTCAGACGCAATGGATAGAAAAATATGTACAGCTGACTCATTTGAATTCCATAAAAACTTAATGGATTCATGCGAGTTAGGTATAGTGCTAGACGGTGCTCTCTCCCATACAAATGAAAATTGTCTGGATAAGCTTTATCTCTTTGACACTTATGAGTTCAATTGCAGACTGAACAACGGCTCGTGGATACGATACGACAAGGCCGGCTTCAATGTATCATGCCCGGACGGATCCACGTCCTATTCCCAAATCTTCGTTGTAGCAGATGGTTGTATCGGGACATCCCCTAATTCCATATTGAAAGGTATCAAGACTATCATCAGAGAACGAGCCTACAGTACTTCGCGAACTTCACGTGGTCAACAACGGTTCCATCTTTACCTCTCCCATACAACAAACAGGTAACCAAGCAGTTGATGAAATTGACCGAGATGGACCACCCATCACCGACTTATGCAGGTCTCCACTTTAATATAATGCTGGCAGCTTTATGTGTTACGGTGATGATATTTATTGCCGTTAATATCTTTGCTTGGCGTAGGTTAAGGTACAATAGTTTGCCGCTCAAACAGAACGTTTAGCCATGTCCAGACAAAACTCCTTATTTAATTCAATTTAAAGCCATTTGAAAGTGGCCCCTTCATTCGCTCAAAGGAGTAAAATTGTCTTGGAAAAAGTGTTTTGTAAGAAAAGCAGTTAGTACGCTAGCAATATGTAATTGAAGAGACTATAGAACATTTGAATTTTTAAAAAACTTTTAAAAATAAATAATTTTTTTTCGGCATCTAATAAAATATATAAGCAGGAATGTAGAAAAAAAAAACAGAATCTATGGGCATCTAATGCAATATATAAGCTCTATATATATATATATATATATATATATATATATATATATATATATATATATATATATATATATATATATATATATATATATATATATATATATATATATATATATATATATATATATATATATATATATATATATATATATATATATATATATATATATGAGTGTGTGTGTGTGTGTGTGTGTGTGTACGAAACCGTGGTACGTGTACGTACAAGGAATTCATGTTTGTGCACTAAAATTGTATCTTTACCAAGGTAACAAATATTTTTATTAATTACCGTATTATAATAATCTATATTTTATATATATGTACGAAACCGTGGTACGTGTACGTACCAGGAATTCGTGTTTGTGCACTAAAATTGTATCTTTACCAAGGTAATAAACATTTTTATTAATTACCGTT
This sequence comes from Palaemon carinicauda, assembly GCF_036898095.1. Lineage (NCBI taxonomy): Eukaryota > Metazoa > Arthropoda > Malacostraca > Decapoda > Palaemonidae > Palaemon > Palaemon carinicauda. The sequence continues at coordinate 232,816 of NW_027168527.1, read as the reverse complement.
TTATAATAATCTATATTTCTGACAAAGGTAACAATTATTCTTTAACAAAGTTATCGTGTTATATGAATATCAGTATTTTTTTTTGGTACCATATAATCATTTGCTAGCAATGTACCATATATGTGAGCTGTATTTATCATGCATTTTTTCTCTGCTTTGGTAATATCTCTTAATACGCATTATTGATATTTTTTTTAATGTGCCTATTTGAACATTCATCCTCATTTGCTTATGGCTAAAGTTAAACAAAAAATAATATATATGTCCAGTCACACTCCTAGTAAACATATTTTGACGAGTTGTTAATTTTTTTTGTTTAAATATTGAAATAGCTGGCCGAGCTTATATAATAATCATATATTACACGTTTAAAACACATGATGTAATAGGTCATTGTGGAAGTAGAAGCTAGTGTGAGAAGTGCTGTAGTCAGATCATTGCAGGATGCGAATAACAGATCTCAGCAATGTAACATTTTTATGAAGAATAAACACAAATACGAATCGTGAGAAAGAGTTGTGTCGCCACCGGGTGCAGGTGTCTTCCTATACTAATGTTTAGTTTACATTATGTCTTTAAATGCTAAGATAACTGACTATACGATATCTGTGATATCGATATTTTAGCCAGTTATTACTAAGACATCATAAGGAATGGTCATCCGACCAAACCATCTATACTCCTATGATGGGGATGTTAACACTGTTGTTTTTAAAGAATAAACCATTTTAAAGTTAACTTATTTGACTTTACTTGAAGATGTAACATACCAACTAACATACTTAACGTGTGTTAACAACAGTAGCACACTAATATATATATATATATATATATATATATATATATATATATATATATATACATATATATATATATATATATATATATATATATATATATATATATATATATATATATATATATATATATATATATATATATATATATGTATATATATATATATATATATATATATATATATATATATATATGTGTGTGTATATATATATATATATATATATATATATATATATATATATATATATATATATATATATATGTATATATATATATGTATACATATATATATATATATATATATATATATATATATATATATATATATATATATATATATATATATATATATATATATATATATATATATATATATATATATATATATATATATATATATATATATATATATATATATATATATATATATATATATATATGAGTGTGTGTGTGTGTGTGTATATATAAGTTTGTGTGTGTATGATATACCTATGTATGTATGTTTGTGTATTTGCATATCTGTCAATTATGTTGATAAGCCAATGAAGCATAACCAAGGTAATTAATAACTCTCTACCGCTAGAGAATTATGGGGGTCCTTTGACTGGCCAGACAGTACTGCATTGGATCCTTCTCTCTGGTTACGAGTCACTTTCCCTTTCCTATCACATACACTGAATAGTCTGGTATATTTCTTACATATTCTCCTCTGTCCTTATACACATGGTAACAAAGATATTAAAAAAACAATTCTTCTTCCCTTAAGGGGTTCACTACTGTACTGTATTTGTCCAGTGACGAATTTCCTCTTGGTAAGGGTAGAAGAGACTCTTTAGATAGGGTGAGCAGTCCTTTTAGGAGAAGGACACTCCAAAATCAAACCATCGTTCTCTAGTCTAGGGTAGTGTCATAGCCTCTCTACCATGATCTTCCACTGTTTTGGGGTAGAGTTCTCTGGCTTAAGGACACACCAGGGCACATTATTCTATCTAATTTCTTTTCCTCTTGTTTTGTTAAAGGTTTTTATAAGTATAAAGGAAATGTCTATTTTAATATTGTTACTGTTCGTAAACTATTTTATTTTTCCTTGTTTCCTTTCCTCTCTGGGCTATTTTCCCTATGAGAACACTTGGTTTATAGTATCCTTCTTTCTCAACTAGGGTTGTAGATTAGCAAGTAATAAAAATAATGATAAACTATTTGGAATGAAAAGTATTTATTCTCATATATTCTCGATCACATATAACCAATTGGACTTGGGTTCAGGAGAACATAAGTTGAAGCGTTCTATATGAAGATGATTTAACTTTTTCACTTGAGGAAACTCACACACACACACACACACACACACACACACACACACACACACATATATATATATATATATATATATATATATATATATATATATATATATATATATATATATATATATATATATATATATATATATATATATATATATATATATATATATATATGTGTGTGTGTGTGTATGTGTGTGTGTATATATATACATATAGATAGATAGATAGATAGACAGATAGATACGTATATATATATATATATATATATATATATATATATATATATATATATATATATATATATATATATATATATATATATATATATATATATATATATATATATATGGTAACAGTATTTGTCTGACAGACGCTGTTCGACCGTGTGGACACACATTTACGATATATGAGCTACGCAATTAGTATATCTATTTTTAAGATATTCTATTCTAATTGTTCATTACTCCTCCTTTAGTTTATTTCTTTCCTTATTTCTTTTCCTCATTGGACTATCTTCCCTACTTTGGGTTTTAGCATATTGATTTTCCAACTAGGTTTATAGCTTAGCTAATAATAATAATAATAATAATAATAATAATAATAATAATAATAATAATTATTATTATTATTATTATTATTATTGTTGTTGTTATAATAATGATAATATCTTGGTAGGAGACCCTCCTTCAAACAGGTTGAGTTGAATACTATGGCTGCATCGGCAGAATTCAATTTCTTGTCCTGAGCGTGGGAATGGGCTGACTGACTTTGAGCCCGCCTCGGCGCACGCCTCAGCCAATCAGGGAGCTCGGATACCTCTCTCAGCCCAGTCCACTGAGCGAGAGAGGAGCCTGCCTGACTTTTTGGCTGGCTCGGTGCGTGTTCTGACCAATCAGGATCCAGGATTCCTTCCTACCTCTCAGCCTGGGAGGCCGAGCCTAGCTCGTCGTACATCTGCCACCTGAACTTACAACCTCCGCTCGACAAATTAAAATTCGAGGCCCCTCTCTTCGAACCAGAGCCGGGATATATAAGGACCCAGATCTAGCCAGAGCCGTTCTACGGGCCAACCAAGGGAAAGGCCCGTGCCAACAACAAGTGTTGGCTTTAATACCCCAACAACAAACAAGCCAGAGCCTACTACGGGCCAACCAAGGGAAAGGCCCGTGCCAACAACAAGTGTTGGCTTTAATACCCCAACAACAACAACAGCCAGAGCCTCACTTCTCGCCTGAAGATGGAGCAAGCTGTTCCGAAACGCGTCGCACTCCACTCCTGACTTTACCTGTTGTAATTTCCGAGTATTACTTGTACTTGTATTAATTACATCCAACCTTAACCTGAATTGTATCCTTCACCCACCTGATGACCTTTGCCACCTTGCTAGCTGAATGTAGCAACCCTGAAAAGAGAATTGTCCGTAAAACCGAGAAATTGGACAAGAAATTGAATTTTGCCGATGTAGCCATAGTATTCAACTCAATAATAATAATTATTATTATTGTTGTTATAATAATAATAATAATAATAATAATAATAATAATAATAATAATTATTATTATTATTATTATTATTGTTATTGTTATAATGATAATAATAATAATAATAATAATAATAATAATAATAATAATAATAATATATGAACCTCTTTACCTTTAATGTTTTAACATTCATTTCCATACAACATCCAGACTTCGCTTCCAAAATCAGCAATTGGCCTTTTTCTTGCGCGCTTTTATCGAAGTCAGTTAGTGCACTGAAGATACGGTAATTAATAACTGAAACAAGAAAATGATGATCATGATCACCCGACCTCTTTCTGGATTCCACAAGAAATTTCCGAATTTTCTAAACTTTAACGATCTAATATTTTTCAATGATAAAATTTTGCATAACAATACACTAACTTTGTCTCATGCATACACATGTTTACAAAGTTAAATATAAAATTTATTACTAAGTGGCTACTTCGGAACAACGCTCGTCAGATGCAAAAAAAAAATGTATCAGCTATTTACAGAGAGAGAGAGAGAGAGAGAGAGAGAGAGAGAGAGAGAGAGAGAGAGAGAGAGAGAGAGAGAGAGAAAGAGAGAGAGAGAGAGAGAGAGAGAGAGAGAGAGAGAGAGAGAGAGAGAGAGAGAGAGAGAGAAGGAAATTCCTTTTTAAGATACTGTTCTTATTATTGATAAGAATTAATTTATGTGATAATTATGATTGTCCATAAAAGAAAATAAATGGTATTTGAGTAAGGATCCAAATTGTTCAATCTAAAATAACTGGTCCAGACTAAATTGACAACAATTTTATTCTTATGTAAACTAACTTGATACACTGATACACACACTTACAAAAGAGAATGATTTTATATCAAAGGAGTTCATTGCTTAAGTAAGATGGTAGTTACCTATTTGCAATAGGTAAGCATAATATACCGTGGACTATAAAAGTACAGCTAGAATATTTTAACTCAAATGGATATCGAGTTTGAACTAAGGCCTTCTCTGAGATATCATGACATTTTCAGGTCACTCCACATTGCCTTCAGATTTATTATATCAAAAGATATGTCAGTCTGTGTATAACACGTGTCCTTTTTTGAATAAGGATACTTTAACGTGGTGAAAGGGTTTGTGTGTCGTCATCACCAATCCGCTGTGGCTAGCGTGGTGATGAAAATGTCCAAACACCAGACATGACTAAGAATATGTCCGAGGCGTCTGTCTTGCTTTGGACTATGATTGGCTGCATTTATTGTTGTTGTTGTTGTTGTTGTTGTATAACACATGTATAACTAATTCCATGCAATATGACATTCAAGATAAGGTCAGGAAGTAATTAACCCCCTTTATCCTCTCATGCCTTCCGTCTACTAAAATGAGATTTTAGGTTTCCTTTGTAACTGGAAATTCATTGTAAACTAGGAACTAAATAAAAGAAAAACAATAATACCCTGAACTGCGTGAAGTTAATGTTTTTTTAATGCATCAAAGTTGTTTAAAGGATTATTACGTTCTTTATAATACCAACGTTTTTGGCAATTCATTTATGCTCTAGGATACATCAGTGTAGTTAAAACATTCCTTCATCTTCTTGAATATATTAACGCTACTTGAACCTCCAGCACAAGAAGTAATAAATAATCTAAAGAGGTTTATTAAATTATTTTGATATTGTCTACCCCTACTCGTGAGTGAGTATAAACCATTATTTT
>NW_027168527.1:217500-222500 GCF_036898095.1 Palaemon carinicauda | reverse complement strand
GGCAGGGTTGTCCGGTGTCCAAGTGGCTTTACAGATTTGTATAGGGAAAGTGACCAGTGGCATCTCCAGGTATTAAACCTCCTTGAATGATTCTGATAATTTTAAGGGCGAAAGGTAAATAAGAAAATGAAAATATTCAGATTATGCATCGTTCGAGATTTTCTCTGTTGACAACTGATTTTTATCTAGTGACTGAAATAGTTGATTCCTGTCAAGTTACTGAAGTGGCTGATTCCTTTCTAGTGACTGAAGTAACTGATCCCTGTCTACTGATGGGATTGACTGATTCCTGACTAACGACTTATTGACTAATTTCTCTCTAAAGACGGAAGTGGCTGATTTCTGTCTACTGACGGAAATGGTTGATTCCTTTATACTGCCTGGAGTAGCTGATTCCTATCTAGTCATGAAGTAACTGATTCTTCTCTATTGAATGAAGTGGTTGATTCCAGATCTAGTCACTGAAATGACTGATTGATGTTCACTAACTAGAGTGATTGATTCCTATCTAGAGTAATAAGTGGCTGATTCCTCTCTATTGACTTACACAGTTGATACCTGCACTGTAAAAAGTTTAAGGTACAGAAAGGGTATAACGATTGAGCTGGGGTTTAAATACATGTAAAACACCCTAAGGCTCAAATATACCCCTCAACACCAGGAGGCAGGGTATTTTTTGTGAATAATATACCCTCTATTGTACTTTGTCTTAAAATGGGCTTGGTAAGTTTGTGTGATCATGTCATGAAATGAACTTTTACTCTGTATTAAATCACCATATTGTTACACTGATAGTGTAATGCACCAAAAAAGTTACGAACAACATATTGGTTTTGAGTTATGGATAGTTTTGAAGCAAGTTCCTACAAAATGCGGTACTTGGCAATTTGTATTGTTGCCGTCTCTAGATTCTTTGAGACCCCGGGAATTTGGCTGGAAATTTCAGTGGTGTCTGGACTTTCGTCTGCTCTGCAGTGAAGATGAATTGCTCCAATTAGCGTCATCGGGATTTTAATATCTACACTGCATTTCCCTGTTAACTGCTAACTAAGGTAAGAACACTAACTCTCGATCTATGCAAGCATAGACAGTGGTCCCCAACATGTATATATACCGCCAACTCTGACTTGAAAGAAAAAACGCCGGTAGATGCTTATAAAAAGGCGGCGGTTTACCATACAAATACGCGGCTATGTACGTCTCTGTTGCATGTCATAACAATGGTGAAAGAACCACAACTATTCGAGAATGACACTTACATTATTTTATTTCGTTTTGACAATGATTCTAAATAGCATATACCTACGTGGTGGTTTGCACTGAAAGTTGGTTAAAACAGAGAAGAAGCCTTTTGACATACTACTTAGTAGACTTTAGTAACTTCTTTAGTTATAATAATTCAATTAATCTTATATATATATATATATATATATATAGATATATATATATATATATATATATATATATATATATATATATATATATATATATATATATATGTATATATATATATATATATATATATATATATATATATATATATATATATATATATATATATATATATATATATATATATATATATATATATATATATATATATGAAATTGCTCTTTGTCAACTCATGTACAGCTTTCTCTCGGATAGCCGTTATTAATGTGAAGTCACTAGGCACGACAACTGAGACAAGTCCTCCCTCTCTCTCGCCAGGCGAATTCTTTCTCCCCTCTGTCTCTCGCTGACTGCTTTCCATAATCTCATTTAATTTTACTGTTATTATTATTATTATTATTATTATTATTATTATTATTATTATTTTGATATCAATATAAAATGATAATAATAATATTGCTATGATTATTATTATTCCTTTACTCTTTTTACTATTATTACTATTATACTCCTTATATTATTATTATATTGTTTTTATTATTATGGTTTTTGCATTGACTCTGGCATTTATGTGACCTATAACACTTTTTACCATAATTTTACGTATGATAAAATGTGGTATGTATGTTCTTATTATCTGAAATGCTCCCTTGATAAAATTTTAGGTTACTCATCCCCATTATTTCTGCAGTATTTTAAAAGTCAAAACTACCATACTTAACATTATTTCCTACTTCAACGTTACGAATAAAAATTGTCAGACATCATCATTAGTTTTGCATTCAGGCTGTGATAGTCTAAAAAATCATTATTACTAACACCGGGGAAAATAAGTAAGAAATTATCATTAGTACTTAATTATGAGAGAGAGAGAGAGAGAGAGAGAGAGAGAGAGAGAGAGAGAGAGAGAGAGAGAGAGAGGAGAGAGAGAGAGAGAGAGAGAGAGAGAGAGAGCGTCAAGCTGTCTGGGAGGAAAAAAAACATAAACAATGTATTCAGCTAAACGTTAATAACTACGATTACGCGTAGTCTGTAAGCAAACACTGACGCCAATGATTTCTTAATCAGTTTGACCTGAGGTAGGAGACGGTTAGGTATTTATGCATGATATTTTTTCCTCTCTTTTCTATATATATATATATATATATATATATATATATATATATATATATATATATATATATATATATATATATATATATATTATATATATATATATAGGCACACACACACTAACAAATATTTTCTTTTCACAGATTTCTGCGTACGGTTTGCTTTGCAGCTTCTGCCATCACTCTTTATATATTATATATATACTTTTGATTTTCAAGTGTAATGGAAATAATAAATTGATAAACCAAACTTTTAAAATCATTGACCTTATTACTTTATATACTTATAAGCTATAACTACACCTATATAATGGTGGAATAGATGTTAATTATAAATTATAATTAATATACACGGGTATTTATGTCGTATAGAATACCCTGTAAAAGGGTATTCTTTACCTACGATACATCCCTAAGTAAGGGTATCTCAAGTATATGTTATACCCTTGATATGGGTATATTGTAAAGGGTATATTATAGTTCTTATATACCCCTATAGGGTATGCTATTTTAACCACTAGAAATAAATCCCTTTTTCTACCCCTTTTATACCTTTAATTTTTTAGAGTGTGCTTTAGTGACTGAAGTGGCTGATTAATGTCTACCGACTGAAGTAGCTTGCTACTTTACACATGTTTTTCAGATATTTAACCATAGTTCCATACAAACGTAGCAATTTTGCTATCTCTGTCAAACCTTTGCTTCACACTAAGTAACCAAAGAGATAGTGTTGGAAGAGATGGTGGAGGTGATGGACGTAGCTAAAAGCAGGAATTCGCCGTACATTGAGGGTGTGACAGTAGGAACTTCTTTTGGAACGAGGTGTGCAAGGGACCCTTGCGTCCAACTGTACATCATTTGAATTTTTCTATTATATGATTTAAATTACACTACAGGAGTGTATATAAATCCGATTTAACTCTCTCTGTACATACATCTTTTGCTTTAAATTTATATAACTTCACCAGTTTATATCATGGTAAAATGAGACCTATGATTATTATTCAGGAGGCACAGCCTCATTTTGCTTTCTAGTAAAGAACTGCTGATTTTCCTCTTCGTAACCCAAAACGACCACAAATTTTCAGTGGTTTTCTCCCAGATACGACCGCTTTGTCATTGTCCGTCACGTCGTTTTGCCCTGACTGAACATTCTCTCTCTCTCTCTCTCTCTCTCTCTCTCTCTCTCCTCTCTCTCTCTCTCTCTCTCTCTCTCTCTCTCTCTCTCTCTCTCTCTCTCTATCTTTTATACGCTTTCATTAATGAAAAGTTTATAAATACTCGTATTTCTATTTTAAACATCAGTATACCTTGGGAATGATAAATATACAACTCAATTTATATGTTAAAATTATTAATTAAAGATGAATATTATTTTTTTATCGTAAATTCTTATTATTTCGTAAAGTGCGAACATTTCTACCGTCTCTATATGGTTTATGTATTTCTGCAATCTATATTTCTCACGTCTTACAAGCAAATCATATCTCTGTTAACGATGCTTTTGCTACATCATAAATCACAATGCCTGGGATTATTTGTTTTCTTAGCATCTATATATATATATATATATATATATAGTATATATATATATATATATATATATAATATATATATATATATATATATATATAATATATATAATTCTCTTTTCGTTTTTAATTTTCATTTAGCTTTGACATAGGCCAGATAACAAAGGGTTAACTGAAAGAGTGAAAGCCTTCTTAAGAAGTTTTTGAGTATAGTAGATTGTGTTAATTACAATATTAAGAAATAATCAACATTGATCAAGTCTTTGGGAATTCTGGATAGATAGATATTTTGGTACATGAAATTCCTGTATAAGATTCCATGTGCAGACATTCCCAACTGAAATTATGTACAGTATGTCAGATGTGAAAAGTAAAATACGTTAGCTATGAATCCATGACGTAAAACTTAGCCAAATTGTAAGCATTAGTTTTTTGTGGCTGGCCTATTAGGAACCTCTCTGTCTGGCGATCGCAGGAATTGGGTTCGAGTTACGCTCAAACTCAATAGTTTCTTGTAGTGTCGGCAACAGCCTTGTCTTTTGAGCTAAGGAGGGTAGGTTTGGGGAGCCTATAGGTCTACCTGCTAAGTCATCAGCAGGTATTGCCTGACCCTCCCTGATCCTAGCTTGGGTGGAGAGGGCGTTTGGCGCTGATCATATGTACAGTATTCTACATATGGTTAGTCTCTAGGTCATTGTCGTGCTAGCTAGGACATTAGCCCTGTTCGTGGCCTCTGCCATTCGTGAGTAGCCTTCAACTCTTTAATCCTTTGAACAAGGCGATCGAGAGATTTAAGATAAAAAGTATACCTACACACACTCGTAGCAGTACAAGAATAATCCTTGGGTAGGGAGATCTTTGTATTAGAAATACTGAAGATTTTATGATAAAGAAACAATACAATAAACTCTTAAAAAGACGAGTAAAGAAGATTGGTTCCAAAAATGCTTTACTTCTAAAGGAA